>NC_080549.1:5566707-5734207 GCF_028640845.1 Ahaetulla prasina | reverse complement strand
GGAGTTGAAGTCCACACATCGTAATATTGCTAAGGTTGGGGAAACTCTGTTTTAGAGAGTCATCCCTTATGAAAACAGGTGCTTTCTTCCTGGTTCTCAGCATGCGCGTTGTAAGCCATGATTGCTGGTTTATATTCTTCACATTGTTCCTCTCAGATGGGAACATCCCCACCAGTGATGGGTTGCTACCGGTTGGTCCTGGTTCAGACTAACTGGTAGCAGCGGTGATGAGACGCCCCACCCACCCGCCTGGATGTCATTAAATACACTGCATATGTGAGCAAACTGGTAGCAAACCACTGATCCCCATCAATTAATTTAAGACATTTTTTGCCAAAAATGGAGCCCGCTCGAAACCTAAACATGGCACCAGCCTCTCCAGAACCTGCACACAAACTTGAAGGCACTCAAATCAAAGTGCACTCGGAGGCTTCAGTTAGTCCAGAATGCAGCTGCGCGGGTTATAGAGGGAGCTATACGTAGCTCCCATGTAACACCGATCCTGCGCAGGCTGCACTGGC
Source organism: Ahaetulla prasina (assembly GCF_028640845.1). Classification (NCBI taxonomy): domain Eukaryota; kingdom Metazoa; phylum Chordata; class Lepidosauria; order Squamata; family Colubridae; genus Ahaetulla; species Ahaetulla prasina. Next base: position 5,733,686 of record NC_080549.1, on the reverse strand, counting down.
TGCCTGTGGCCTTCCGAGTGCACTTTAAGGTGTTGGTTATGACCTTTAAAGCGCTCCATGGCTTAGGACCTGGGTACTTACGGGACCGCCTGCTGCTACCATACGCCTCCCACCGACCCGTACGCTCCCATAGAGAGGGACTTCTCAGGGTGCCGTCCGCCAAACAATGCCGGTTGGCGGCCCCAGGGGAAGGGCCTTCTCTGTGGGAGCGCCCACACTCTGGAACGAGCTTCCCCCGGGTCTACGTCAAATACCTGACCTTCGGACATTTCGTCGCGAACTAAAAACACATCTCTTTATCCGCGCGGGGCTGGCTTAAATTAGTTTTAATGGGAAATTTTATTAATTTTTAAACGGGGTTTTTTAGTATGGAAATTTTTAATCTCAGGCTAATTTAAATAAGTTTTTTAAATGGTATTTTAATCTGTATATTTATTTTGCCTGTACACCGCCCTGAGTCCTTCGGGAGAAGGGCGGTATAAAAATCAAATAAATAAATAAATAATAAATAAATAAATCGTGTTGCCATTCAAAAGAGCAAAATACGAAACAAGCTATCTTTATACTTATGGTTATGCTGGAAAACGAGCAAATTATTTTCTCCTTGGATTCTCTTGACCCACCTGCTCGACAGACGGTATTTATAGTGCAGTTTGCTGATCAGATTTGCTTTTTTCTCTTAGATATCTTGAGTTTCAGCCAGTAGGATAATTAAGAGCAAATGTTCGTTTTACTCAGGTAAATAAAAGAAGAGTTTCGGAAGGGATAATTAAGTGCCTCTGGAGAAGGAGGCCAAGAGGGTTTTTTTGTGGTTGTGGTTGTTGTTGTTGTTGTTGTTGAAAATAGGTACTTTCTTGTGGCCTGACCATCAAGGGACCCTTTACCAAGCCATCTGGTTTTGACCTGCCTCGCTGGTCAAAATTGAACAGAAAGGATTTGGGTCTGGCTAGTCTAAAGAACAGAAGGATTAGGGGTAACATGATAGCAGCGTTCCAGTATTTGAGGGGCTGCCACAAAGAAGAATTGGGGGGTCAAATTATTCTCCAAAGCACCGGAGGGCAGGACAAGAAACGATGGATGGAAATGAATCAAAGAGAGAAGCAACCTGGACTTAAGGGGAAAGAAAATCCTAACACTGAGGACAATTGATAAGTAGAACAACTTGCCTCCAGAAATTGTGGGTGCTCCATTACTGGAGGTTTTTAAGAAGTCTAGACAGTCACTTGTCTGAAATAGTACAGGTTCTGCTGCTTCGGGGCTGGAGTAGAAGACCTCCAAGGTCCCTTCCAGCTTATTCTATTCTATTCTATTCTATTCTATTCTATTCTATTCTATTCTATTCTATTCTATTCTATTCTATTCTATTCTATTCTATTACTCTACTCTACTCTACTCTACTCTACTCTACTCTACTCTACTCTACTCTACTCTACTCTACTCTACTCTACTCTACTCTCTATTCCTCTACTCCACTCCACTCCACTCCATTCTGTTCCATTCCATTCCATTCTTTACTTTCTTATTCTATTCTGTTCTGTTCTGTTCTATTCTATTACTCTACTCTACTCTACTCTACTCTACTCTACTCTATTCCTCTACTCCACTCCACTCCATTCTGTTCTATTCCGTCCCGTTCCGTTCCATTCCATTCCATTCCATTCCATTCCATTCCATTCCATTCCATTCCATTCCATTCCATTCCACTCTTTACTTTCTTATTCTATTCTATTCTGTTCTGTTCTGTTCTGTTCTGTTCTGTTCTGTTCTGTTCTGTTCTGTTCTGTTCTGTTCTACTCCACTCCACTCCACTCCACTCCACTCCATTCCATTCCATTCCATTCCATTCCATTCCATTCCATTCCATTCCATTCCATTCCATTCCATTCTTTACTTTCTTAGTCTCTTCTCTTCTATTCCTGGGGGAAAAAAAAGTGGTTTAAGTCTCTCCATGTCCCATCAATTCATCACCTTGGTAGCCTGCTGGGGCCGCAGATATGCGACCCTAATACTCCGTACATAATATCGGAAATGCGCTGATAGTGAGGCTAACAGCAAAGGATGTTAACGCTTATTCCACTTGGGAATAAAAATCTTGCAAATTACCCAGCTCAGCTCTCTTCCGACGCAATGCCCTCGGACGGGATGCCAAGTTAGGTTTCAGAATTTCCAGTAGAGTTAAATTCCGAGGCTTCTGATTTGATTACAGTGAAGGATCCTTTCCATATCATATCTTTAATCCAGAGTCGAACAAGGCAGCTCAATTTCCATTTTATAAAAACACGCGTGCCCACAAACGCTGTAATTTGAAAGATGTCGTCCCAAGATATTTTCTCTCGTTCTGGCTGGAAATCCTGCAAAATGCGGAAGAGCAGCCGATTGGGGGAACCCTGAGCTCATCCAAACACCCTGCTCAGTGCAAAATTTGCAAGAATACAGGTAATCCTTGACTTGCGACCGCAACGGAGGCCCCCCTCCATTTCCGTTGCTGAGTGAGACACTTGTCCAGTGAATTTCAACCCATTTTACATCCCTGCCATTGTGAAATTAGTAACTCGGTTTTTAAATGAATCTGTCTTCCCCCTTGTCTTTGGTCATCAGAAGGTCGCCAAAGCGGATCACGTGACTCTGGGACACTGCACCCGTCATAAGTACAAGTCAGTTGCTAAGCATCTGAATTTTCAATCCGTCACCATAGGGAAGCGGCTGTGTTCATAGGTGCTAAAAAACAGTCATCGGTTCGTTTCTTCAGGGCCCTTGTAACTTCGAACGGCCACTAAATGAAGCCTTGTAACTTCATTTTCAAAATTAGGAAAGGAGTCCGGCAAGGCTGTATACTGTCACCCTGCCTATTTAACTTATATGCAGAGCACATCATGAGAAAGGCGGGGCTGGATGAATCAAAAGTTAGAATTAAGATTGCCGGGAGAAATATCAACAACCTCAGATATGCAGATGATACCACTCTAATGGCAGAAAGCGAAGAAGAACTAAAAAGCCTCTTGATGCAGGTGAAGAAGGAGAGGGCAAAAGTTGGCTTGAAATTCAACATTAAGAAAACTAAGATCATGGCATCCAGCCCTCTCAATTCCTGGCAAATAGATGTGGAAGAAATGGAGATAGTGACAGATTTTATTTGCCTGGGCTCCAAGATCACCGCAGATGGGGACTGCAACCAAGAAATAAAAAGATGCTTGCTCCTGGGGTGGAAAGCTATGGCAAATCTAGACAGTGTACTAAAAAGCAGAGACATCACCCTGCCAACAAAAGTTCGTATAGTCAAGGTTCTGGTTTTCCCAGTTGCAATGGATGGTTGTGAAAGTTGGACCATAAGAAAGGCTGAGTGCCCAAGAATTGAGGCCTTTGAACTCTGGTGCTGGAGAAGACTCCTGTGAGTCCCTTGGACTGCAAGGCGATCAAACTGGTCAGTCCTAGAGGAGATCAACCCTGACTGCTCTTTAGAAGGCCAGATCCTGAAGAGGAAACTCAAATCCTTTGGCCACCTAATGAGAAGGAAGGACTCCCTGGAGAAGAGCCTAATGCTGGGAAAGATTGAGGGCAAAAGAAGAAGGGGATGGCAGAGAACAAGGTGGCTGGATGTAGTCACTGAAGCAGTCGGCGTGAGCTTCAATGGACTCCAGAGGATGGTAGAGGACAGAAAGGCCTGGAGGAACATTGTCCATGGGGTCGCGATGGGTCGGACACGACTTTGCAACCAACAACAAACAGTAACAACTTCATTTAGACTACCTGTAGTGGCCTTATCTTTTAAGAGATTAACCGAGTTAATCTCTTAAAAGAAAATTAACCGAGTTAATTTGCTAGACTAATTCTCGAATACAGCTCATCTGTCTGGAACCCGCACTGCGTATCGGTCATAAATACAATCAAGAGCGTCCAGAGATATTTCACAAGAAGAGTCCTCCACTCCTCTGCCCGCAATAAAATATCTTATGCCACCAGGCTCCAAATTTTGGGCTTAGACAATTTAGATCTACGCAGACTTCAGTCTGACCTAAGCATAGTACATAAAATTATCTACCCCAATGTCCTACCTGTCAATGACTACTTCAGCTTCAGCCACAACAATACACGAGCAAATAATAGATACAAACGCAAGGTAAACCGCTCCAAACTCGATTGCAGAAAATATGACTTCAGTAACAGAGCGGTCAATGCCTGGAATGCACTACCTGACTCTGTAGTTTCTTCCCCAAACCCCCAAAACTTTAAGCTTAAACTGTCTACTGTTGACCTCAACCCATTCCTAAGAGGTCTGTAAGGGGCGTGCATAAGAGCACCAGCGTGCCTACCGTCCCTGTCCTAATATTCCTTTTTTACTTACTCTTTCCATGTATCCAAATTATGTTCATACTTTTGCCTGTTACCTTATATATATGATTGACAAAATAAATAAAATAAAGTAAATAAATAAATCTAGTCCAACACACATACACACACACACCCCACCCAAGCAGGAGACCCTATATCATTTCGGACAGATGGCAGTCCAGTCTCTTCTTAAAAGCCATTTCTATCAGATAATATTGTGCCTCCAGTTTCTGGGGAAGGAATTCCTATTGTTTCCAATACAGGATGTTCAATTCTTAGTTCGAAAATGTAGCTGACATTTAGATATGCCCGCCGATTATTTATTGGATTCCACTACAGCCAGCTCTATTTATTTATTTTGATGGTTTTTCTCCCTCGTTTTAGTTCTTGCAAGTCCCTCAAGACACAGAACTGCCCAGAAGCTGGTACACTGAATGATGTGCTGCCTCCACAAGATTGAACCAATGAGAGTACAGTGGATTGATTCCTAGTGTACGATCTGAATTTATGTTGTGTAGACAGATCTATGGAACAGGGCTAAAATGCTTGAATTAGGCTCTTGGGGTTTAATATCAAGCAAACATGTTTCTTTTGGGGGAATACATAACGGATGAGCTCTTGGCTGGCGACTCTTGATACAGTTGGGCCCTGACCTGGTTTTCTTTCAATATGGAATGTTTAATACAGTAATTTATGAAGATTAGTAATCAAATATGAATTTAATGGTAAACAAACCATCGTAACCTTGTTACTGTCCATGGTGCTGAAATGACATTTTTTCCAAGCACGGATGTACTCTAAGCCGATGCAAAATCTCTTTATAGTTGTTTCTATGGAAAGTGATGGTTACATGACTATTTAGTCCAGCTGCTGTTTTATTTTTAGGCTATTCTACTCAACCTGTGTTGAGTAAGGATCTGAGGAATGGAGGGAATTTAGTGAGTGTGGGCAACTATATACTGTAAGCAATAAACCTTGTTGTTGTTGTTAGTTGCGAAGTCGTGTCCGACCCATCGCAACCTCATGGACAACGTTCCTCCAGGCCTTCCTGTCCGCTACCATCCTCTGGAGTCCATTTAAGCTCACGCCAACTGCTTCAGTGACTCCATCCAGCCACCTTGTTCTCTGCCGTCCCCTTCTTCTTTTGCCTTTAATTGTTCCCAGCATTAGGTTCTTCTCCGGGGAGACCTTTCTTCTCATTAGGTGGCCAAAGGATTTGAGTTTCGTCTTTAGGATCTGGCCTTCTAAAGAGCAGTCAGGGTTGATCTCTTCTAGGACTGACCGGTTGGATCGCCTTGCAGTCCAAGGGACTCGCAGGAGTCTTCTCCAGCACCAGAGTTCAAAAGCCTCAATTCTTTGGCGCTCAGCCTCCCTTATGGTCCAACTTTCACCGCCATCCATTGCAACTGGGAAAACCAGAGCCTTGACTATACACACTTTTGTTGGCAGGGTGATGTCTCTGCTTTTTAGTCTAGCTTTGCCATGGCTTTTCTCCCCAGGAGCAAGCGTCTTTTCATTTCTTGGCTGCAGTCCCCATCTGCGGTGACCTTGGAGCCCAGGAAAATAAAATCTGTCACTACCTCCATTTCTTTCCCATCTATTTGCCAAGAATTGAGAGGGCCAGATCTCATGATCTTAGTTTTCTTAATATTGAGTTTCAACATTAACATTCCAACTTTTGCACTCTCCTTCTTCACCCGCATCAAGAGGCTCATGGGGGAATGAACTTTGGGCAGGATGAAGTCCTGGATGAAGTATTCACAACTTCTGGAGGCAAGTCATTCCACTGATTAATTGTTCTAACTGTTAGGAAATTTCTAAGTTCTAAGTTGCTTCTCTCCTTGATTAGTTTCCACCCATTGCTTCTTGTTCTACTCTCAGGTGCTTTGGAGAATAGCTTGACTCCCTCTTCTTTGTGGAACACTGCTATCATGTCACCCCGAGTCCTTCTTTTCATCAGACTAGACATAACAGTTCCAGCAACTGTTCTTCATATGTTTTAGCATCCAGTCCCCTAATCATCTTTGTTGCTCTTCTCTGTACAATCTTGCTTCAGCTGTACCTTGTTGGTCTACTGATCCAGGAGTCTGATTCAGACTCTAAATATAGTTCTACTTAGTATCATATTTCATAACCCTTTGCTTTACTATAAATAAAGCTAATTTAAGGAAGATATTACAGTTTTCTAAATACCTGTCTGAAAGGAGGCATATTACATACCTATCTTTTAATATGTAAGGGCTTTAACTCCAGCCCCTCAAATGTTTCCTATCGGTTTAGAGGTGGAAAGGAAAATTACAGGCTGGAGACAAGCTATATTGTTTCACGGCAAGGATTTACATGATCTGTTCTGGTTAATGGAGAGCGAGAGTTATTTTTCCCCAGTTGCGTTCCCATAGCAACAGTTAAACAGTAGCACAGAAGAAGCCAACGAATCAATCAACGGCTCTCATTTCTGGGTTGGTATTTTTGCACAGGTACATCCGATGAAAAGTGATTTTCGTTTTCAAGAACAGGAAGCACGAGACAAACTTTAGAGTTGAACTGAGCTACATTACCTTTTTTTTTTTTTTTAAAGTCATCTATTGTGGGGCTAAAATGTAAAATTTGTTACTACCAGTTTTGTGGGCGTGGCTTGGTGGGTGGGCGTGGCCAACTTTTAAAAAAACTTTTAAAAGCATTTTTTCTACAACCTCTTCGATCGAAGAGGTTGTAAAAAAAATGCTTTTAAAAGCCTCTGATGATCAGGCAACTCAGCTGGGATCGTCAGAGGAGCCTTTTAAAAGCTTTTGTTTTTTCAACCTCTTTGGCCGAAGAGGTTGTAGAAAAAATGCTTTTAAAAGCCTCTGATGATCAGGCAACTCAGCTGGGATCGTCAGAGGAGCCTTTTAAAAGCTTTTGTTTTTTCAACCTCTTTGGCCGAAGAGGTTGTAGAAAAAATGCTTTTAAAGGGTTGTGACGATCCCAGCTGAGCCGTGCGATCATCAGAGGCTTTTAAAAAAAAAACTTTTAAAAGCATTTTTTCGGCCGAAGAAAAATGCTTTTAAAAGTAAAAAAAAAAAACCTCTGATGATCACGCGGCTCACCTGGGCATGGGATGGGGGGGCAGGGATTTTTGCTACTGGTTCTCTGAATCACCCGCCACCATCGCTACCGGATCAGACGATCCGGTCCAAACCGGGAGCATTTCACCCCTGATCTGTTGGTTTTCACTCAGGAGTGGGGTCCAGATTTTCCTCTTTTACTGACCTAGAATAACATTGCAATGGTGCAGTATATTAAGATATACCCTAGGTCCCTGATGGGGAATCTATGGCACGCATACCAGAGGTGGCACACAGAACCCTCTCTGTGGGCACGCGTGTCATCGCCAGCTGTTCTTTAACATTGAGTTTAAAGCAGTTGTTCACACACGTATTATGGCGATTAAAACAGAAAAAAAAACATTTACAGGTAACACATGACTATGCACAATTTTGTATGCAATACCTAAGTCGGACCGCAAGCGACGCAATTCCAAGTTATCCAAACCCATAAATAATCCATGTTGCAGTATGACTTGTACTTTCACATTTGGTGCACTGCTCACCCAGCTTCTGGGCACCAGCTTCTACATGATTCCAAGTGACACCTCAACATGTCCAAGGGAAATGTGAAGATTTGTATTGCATAGCATCTACAAAGAGGGTGTTGTGGCCAAGGCCCAAGTAGTGATTACTAAACACAATTCAGTCCTCAACGAACTTATTTGATTAAAACAGCTGAGAATGAATTAATTCTTCGTCCAAAAACAAAATTCTTAATAACCAGTCCGTGGACCTTATCACCCACCTTTGATGTCTTTGGCAACCTGCCAAAGGCTTTTCTTGGCAAAACCCCCACAAAGTTCAAGAGACACTGACAAGAAGCACAGGAATCAATGTTGCTTTTCCACAAAGAACTCAATGGTTCGTTGCTGCTCTTTTAAGCCTTATGGGAGGGGCCAATCATCTCCTGGCCTTACTCCTGAGTTGTCCTTTTCGCTCCAGCTGCTCTTGCCTTCTGGCAGCTCTTCGCATGCATGCACTAGGAACAGGCTCCTCCTGTTCCTCTGCCTCTCTGCTGTCTGCCTCTGGAGGCTCCAGAGTCCGCGCATCACTCCCAGATGGCCCTGGCCCCATCTCTGCCTCTGACGCAGAGCCCTTGTCCGGGCCTTCCCCTGACTGCAGGACTGGGCCATTGTCTTCCCCAGCCTCCTCACTGTCTGGCTCCACTGCCAGGTCTGCAGGCTGCTGGCGGACCACAACCTAGGGCTACACCTTATATTTCGCTGCTATCATCTTAAAGCCAGGAAGAATCTTCACACTGAATCTTGGAAGAAGAAGTTAAAAATTAGGACTGAATAAATGGCCTCAGGTTCAACGAGAGGAAATTGAGTCCAACGTTTATGACATTTGTTCAGTGGATTTTTGCCCCGTTTCACGGCCTTTCTTTCCAACGTTGTAAAGCAAATCACCTCAGTGGATAAGTTAGTAACCCGGTTGTTAAACGGAACCTTGGCTTCCCCCTTGACTTCGCTGGTCAGGTGGTCGCAAAAAAGGGTGTGATGTGAGGCAGGAACGGTCATAAGTATAGGAACCAGTTGCCAAGCATCTGAATTTTGAGCCCTTGAGTGCAAGGAATGCTGCAAAGATTGTGGCTGTGAAAATGTTCGTAAGTCACATTTTTTCAGGTCCGTTATAACTTGGAATGGTCACTAAAGGAATTGTTGTAAGTCGACGACCACCTGTATTGTAGTGGTTAGAGTTTGAGGTGTATCTGAGGAGCTTCCTTTGAAATCTCTGCTTTTAATCAAGGAGACTTGGGGCCAAGTGTCTGTCTGTCTGTCTGTCTGTCTGTCTGTCTGTCTGTCTGTCTGTGTCTCTCTCTCTCTCTCTCTCTCTGTTTCTCTCTTTATTTCTTCTCTTTCTCTCTCCCTGTCTCTCTCTCTCTCTTTTTCTTCTCTCTCTCTCCTTCCCTCTTCCCTCTCTCTTTTTCTCTCTCTCATTCCCTCTCTCTTTCTTCTCCCTCTCTCTTTCATCTCTCTTTCTCTCTCTCTTCTCTTTCTCTCATTCCCACTCCCTCTCTCTTTCCTCCCTCTCTCTTTTTCTTCTCTTTCTCTCTCCCTGTCTCTCTCTCTCTCTCTTTTTCTTCTCTCTCTCTCCTTCCCTCTTCCCTCTCTCTTTCTTTTCTCTCTCTCATTCCCTCTCTCTTTCTTCTCTCTCTCTGATGTTGTAGGAAGAAAATGAGGCGATATTCCCATGTATGTTGCCTTGAACTCCCAGGAGGAAAGGCAGGATCTAAATGCAACAAGACATAAACAAACACAGCTGTTCTCGCTACCCAACCCCCAAACCTTCTGGTTGTGAGTAAAATTGCCAGTAGCGTTATCATTGTGATTAGTTCCCTATATTCAGAAGATTGGCGATAAATCATGAACCTTGCCTTCCTTCCTTCCTTCTTTCTGTTAGATTAATTTTCATTGTTCCTTAAGTCAGGCCAAGTTTTTTTTTTCTTTCAGTGCGCAAGGAACTTATCTCTATTTTGCAGTCTTTCTTTCTTTCTTTTTCATCTGTATTGCATATCTATGGGAAAGGTAAGGCTATGCCGTTTAAGGTACAGGCTGAAGTGAAATTATGGAAATGATTCATTGGCTCAGCGTCGGGCCCAATAAATCAGGAAGCAAGTAGGGTTCAGATGACTATAGTTTATTGCATGCTGGCGCTTTCTACAAGAATCTGATGGTCGAAGCAAATTGGCGGCAGATGTGACATGATAGCAGTCTTCCAACATCTCAGGTGTTGCCACAAAGAAAAGGGAGTCAAGCTATTCTCCAAAGCACCTGAAGGCAGGACAAGAAACAATGGATGGAAACTAATCAAGGAGAGAAGCAAGCTGGAACTAAGGAACTTCCTGACAGTTAGAACAATGAACCAGTGGAACGGCTTGCCACCAGAAGTTGTGGATGCTCCATCACTGGAAGTTTGTAAGAAGACTTTGGGCAGCCATTTGTCCAGAATGGCATAGGAACTCCTGCCTGAGCAGGGGGTTGGACTAGAAGATCTCCAAGGTCCCTTCCAATTCTGTTATTCTCTTAACAGTTGCAAGGATGACTTATGTCTAGTCCAATGAAAAGAAGGACTAGGGGAGACATGATAGCAGTCTTCCAATATCTCAGGGGCTGCCCCAAAGAAGAGGGAGTCAAGCTCTTCTCCAAAGCATCTGAAGGCAGGACAAGAAGCAATGGATGGAAACTCATCAAGGAGAGAAGCAAGCTGGAACTAAGGAGAAACTTCCTGACAGTGAGAACAATTAATAAGTGGAACGACTTGCCTCCAGAAGTTGCGAATGCTCCAACACTGGACGTTTTAAAGAAGAGATTGAACTGTTGTAAGTCGAGAATTACCTGGACTTATCTAAATAAATAAAGCAATGACATGGCCAAGATAGCTCCCCAAAATAATGTTTTGCTTAGGAACATTCTAACTTCTGGAATGCTAGCAACAAGAGTTCAAGGTCAACTTTGGAGAAATAGATGGATTTTAAAAAAAAAATTCTCTCGGCACTGAGGGAAGAACATGTAGTTTTACCTCAGGAATGTCACTGAAAGATTTTCAGGAATTGTTTGAGAGGAAAGAGGGCAGCGATGAAATCCAAATTTTTTTTACTACCGTTCCTGTGGGTGTGGCTCGGTGGGCATGGCTTGGTGGGTGTGGCAGAGGAAAGATATTGCAAAATATCTGGTGGCTCAGCAGACTAAGTCTGTCTGTTATTAACACAGCTGCTTGCAATTACTGCAAGTTCAAGTCCCACCAGGCCCAAGGTTGACTCAGCCTTCCATCCTTTATAAGGTAGATAAAATGAGGACCCAGATTGTTGGGGGCAATAAAAGTTGACTTTGTATATAATATACAAATGGAGGAAGACTATTGCTTAACACATTGTAAGCCGCCCTGAGTCTTCGGAGAAGGGCGGGATATAAATTCAAATAATAAAAAAAAAAATCTCCATTCCCTCCCCACTCTGGGGCCAGCCGGAGGTGGTATTTGCCAGTTCTCCGAACTACTCAAAATTTCTGCTACCAGTTCTCCAGAACCTGTCAGAACCTGCTGGATTTCACCCCTGAAAGAGTGATGTTCTAAAGTTTTTAAAAAAAAAAGCAAAATTTACTGGAATCTTGTTTATGCTTTATGTTCCCTATACTGTTGTGCAACTCTTTTTGCCAAAATAGAGGTGGCAGTTTGTGAAAGCCAACTGTTTCTGGCTATTTCTGCTCTTTTGTCTCCCAATAGCACCGTTTGGCAAATCGAGATAAACAACCATTTGCTTTCCACATATGCGCAGATGCGTAAGAATACATTAAACCTCCACTTTAGGTAACGCGCCTCCCTCATTTTTTTTCCTTCTGCACATCGTGGCTCCCGTACGGGATGATGTGACTTGGTTTCTCCAGCTGCAACGATCCCATCATCTTTGACCCCTGTTAACATTTCATCTGTTCAGAAATCTGTAGAAATCAAAATTTCCTTCTGGAGGTGCCGCAACTCAGCTTTGAAGAAATCTGCTGTCTCACGCTGCCATTTCTGTGCGTTCAAATGACAGATGGCACTTGATTTATGACTGCAATGGAACCTGCCCATGACGGTCGTAAAACAGGACAGTTGTAAAGCAGGTCATCCACCAGAGTGGGTTGATTTTAGGAGCTTTTCTGAGGCAGTTGTTAAGCAAACGCAGTCATAAAGTGAACTCTTTTTTATATATATATATATAGACAAGTTTTATTGAAAAAATTTTCTTTTCATCATACATATTTTTATGAACAGAGTGCTGACCGGGTCACATCTTATTCATCCTATATAACTCTATATAACCAAAATGATCATTATAATACACCTTAATCTTCCCGTTTTTTCCAATATTTATCTCTTTTGTGCATCCTTTATCACAAATTTTGTAATTTTTCTCCCTCTCTTCTTGTTTCAACTTCTGCCATATTATTTCCTTTCCATCATTTTCCTTTTCAATTCCTTTTCAGTTGTATTTTTAAATAACATCACTTTACGCCTTATGCTTTCTTCTCTGTTAAATCTGTTATTTACTTTCTTCCTTCATTTCCAGAAGTGTCTCTCTAATTCCCTACCCAATCATAAACAATAAAATATTCATCTTAATTTCCAATTATTATCAAAATTAATGATATTCTTATATTACTTATTTTCACCTTTCCATTGCTGTGGTTTGTCATAAACATGTTCTATTCCTTCCTTTTTACATAAATAGTCACTTTCTTAATTTCAGCCTTATTTGTCTTTACAATTAACATTTTTACATTGATATCAAAATTAATAATGTTATCAAATTACTTATTTTCACTTTTCTATCTATTAAAATTTAATGTGGACAAACTCTATTCATTCCTTTTTATCATATATTCACCTATAACCATTTTCCACCCTTATTTTTTCCACTTCTACCATATTATTCTTACATAATTCTATGTCATTTCATTTTCAGTGCTTTCATCTAGCTAATATCACAGTATATCCTAACATTCTTTTTTATTTATTTATTTGCATTTATATCCCGCCCTTCTCCGAAGACTCAGGGCGGCTTACACTATTTGTCCATTTGTATATTATATACAAAGTCAACTTATTGCCCCCAACAATCTGGGTCCTCATTTTACCTACCTTATAAAGGATGGAAGGCTGAGTCAACCTTGGGCCTGGTGGGACTTGAACCTGCAGTAATTGCAAGCAGCTGCTGTTAATAACAGACTGTCTTAGCAGTCTGAGCCACCAGAGGCTTCTCTCTTACCACTACTATAACAATTAAAATTCCATTCTAATTTAAAAAAACTACCCAAAATGGCGATAGGCAGCAGCGGCGATCAGTGGCAGTGGCGATAGGCGGTGGTGGTGATCCCTGCCACCTGGAATAGGCCAAAAATGAGACGCGTAGAGGCTGAAAATGGGACATGCAGAGACAGCAGCGGCAGTGATGGTGGCAATGGGTGGCGGTGATCCCTGCAACCTGGAAAAGCTGATCAGCAGTATTCCGGGAGGTGGATTCAACCGCCAATCAGCTGCTTGTGCTAAATCACAGGGCCTCTGGTGGCTCAGACTGGTAAGACAGTCTGTTATTAACACAGCTGCTTGCAGTTACTGCAAGTTCAAGTCCCACCAGGCCCAAGGTTGACTCAGCCTTCCATCCTTTATAAGGTAGGTAAAATGAGGACCCAGATTGTTGGGGGCAATAAGTTGACTTTGTATATAATATACAAATAGGATGAAGACTATTGCTTGACATAGTGTAAGCCGCCCTGAGTCTTCGGAGAAGGGCGGGATATAAATGCAAATAAAAAACAAAAAAACAAAAAAAAACCCATTGAACATTGTTGAAATGTAACATCTACACAGTGTCCTTGAGTGGCTCAGACTGCTAATGCAGTCTGTTATTAACACAGCTGCTTGCAATTACTGCAGGTTCAAGTCCCACCAGGCCCAAGGTTGACTCAGCCTTCCATCCTTTATAAGGTAGGTAAAATGAGGACCCAGATTGTTGGGGACAATAAGTTGACTTTGTATATAATATACAAATAGGATGAAGACTATTGCTTGACATAGTGTAAGCCGCCCTGAGTCTTCGGAGAAGGGCGGGATATAAATGCAAATAAAAAAAAAAAATCAGGCAGCTATAACGTGCTGACCAGGCTGTTTGGTGCAAAGACGCCAGGCCCAAGAAGGTAGTAATAAACTTAGTCTGTGGAAAAACAAACTTTATTCGAACAGCTGGGAATTACTTCAACTCAAAGTAAAACAAATGCCTCCCAACACAAATTCGTCACAAACCTTAGTCCAATTAGGCAAACTAATTGAATTAGGCAAACTAATATGAAGAACGGTTGCAGGAACTGGGTATGTCTAGTTTAATAAAAAGAAGGACTAGGGGAGACAGTGTTCCAATATCTCAGGGGCTGCCACAAAGAAGAGGGAGTCGGGCTGTTCTCGAAAGCACCTGAGGGTAGAACAAGAAGCAATGGGTGGAAACTGATCAAGGAGAGAAGCAACTTAGAACTAAGGAGAAATTTCCTGACAGTGAGAACAATCAATAAGTGGAACGACTTGCCTGCAGAAGTTGTGAATGCTCCAACACTGGAAATTTTTAAGAAAATGTTGGATAACCATCTGTCTGAGATGGTGTAGGATTTTCTGCCTGGGCAGGGGGTTGGACTAGAAGGCCTCCAAGGTCCCTTCCAACTCTGTTGTTATTATTAACTGCCAAAGGCCCTTCCTGGCAAACGTCCAGAAGCCACAAAAACAAAAACGTATATGAAGCAGAAGACAAAGCAGAAGATGCAGCTACAACATTGTTTTGTGGCAAAGGCCAAATGCCGGCGCTGGTCTGTTTTAAGCCTTATGGGAGGGGCCAATCATCTCTTGGTCCTACTCCTGAGTTGTCCTCTTTGCTTGAGCTGCTCTTGCCTTCTGGCAGGTCTTCTCATGCGTGCATTAGGAACAGGCTCCTCCTGTTCCTCTGCCTCTCTACTGTCAGTCTCTGGAGGCTCTGGAGTCCGCACCTCACTCCCCGATGGCCCTGGCCTCACCTCAGCCTCATCGTTGTCCAACTCCGTTGCCAGCTCTGTAGGCTGCTGATGGACCACAATAGCTAGCCAGATGAATATTGATGGATGCTGGGAGGCAGAGGCAGAATTTTTTCTTTCTTGTTTTCCTCCCTAAAAGCTAGGTGCATCTTATGGTCCGGAGCTTCTTATAATGCAAAAAAATTAAAATAAAATACGGTATTACTCAGCCTTAACTCACTTGAGCAGACTGGTGCTCTTTAAATAATTTCCCAAGAAAATCTTAAAACTCAAAATAAGGAATCTTCCTTGACCGAGGTTAGGAGGCCCAAATAATTTTAGTAACTACAGTAAATCGAACACTAGCTCTATGTAGTGAGACTAAAATAAAACCTGCCTTGTATTTGATTTTCTTCCAACACTATATCAAGGATTGCGCAACTCCCTATTTTTGAGTGGGCTGGCTTGTTTCCATCTGTCTGCTGTTTTGTGACAGATTGTTCTTACCTTTTTTTTTTAAAAAAAAAATAATGGTGTGAGAACTCACTCTCACACCTCTGATAGTTGATTCCCAGAAATAATTTCACTGTTGGCCACTTTGTTGGTAGCTACTTCTTGTTAACATTTTGCCCACCTGAAAAATTAGTTCTGTTTTCATCAAGAAAGTCATTCAGAATATATAATACCACTTTATAATGCCTTGGTAAGGCCACACTTGGAATATTGCATTCAGTTTTGGTGGCCACGATTTAAAAAAGATGTGGAGACTCTAGAAAGAGTGCAGAGAAGAGCAGCAAAGATGATTAGCGGACTGGAGGCTAAAAAATATGAAGAATGGTTGCAGGAACTGGGTATGCCTAGTTTAATGAAAAGAAGGACTAGAGGAGACATGATAGCAGTCTTCCAATATCTCAGGGGCTGTCACAAAGAAGAGGGAGTCAAACTATTCTCCAAAGCACCTGAGGGTAGAACAAGAAGCAATGGGTGGAAATTCATCAAGGAGAAAAGCAACTTCCCTTCCCTTCCCTTCCCTTCCCTACCCATCAATCCATCCCAGCTCAAGGTTGACTTCCATCCTTCTGAGGTGGGTAAAATGAGGATCCAGATTGTTTGGGGGCAAGAAGCTGACTCTGTAAACTGCTTAGAGAGGGCTGTAAAAGCACCATGAAGCGATATATAAGTCTAAGTGCTAGTTCTATCTGTAATTTCTTCCTCAAAATGATGGAGAAGCAGACTATCTATTTTGGGTAATTGTGTTTAGAGAAAGTTCTTTTTGAAGGAAAAAAGGCCCCACATGGT
This sequence comes from Ahaetulla prasina, assembly GCF_028640845.1. NCBI lineage: Eukaryota > Metazoa > Chordata > Lepidosauria > Squamata > Colubridae > Ahaetulla > Ahaetulla prasina. Next base: position 5,717,458 of record NC_080549.1, on the reverse strand, counting down.
GATTTTATGTGTCGTAAGGTTTCAGATTGCCCATGCATGATTTTACCCAATAAATGGACAAAAATGATGCACGCAAACATTTCCGATTAGTTACCAGGTTATCTGTTTCTGCCAGTTTTACACATGCTAATATGGTTTCTATAGTCTGATCATTAAAAAAAACATTCTGCCTGACTAGCAGCAATCTGTTAAGCTTGCTTGTTTTCCTTCAGGGATACTTGTCTTAACAATTTTTTCACCATTGCCATTGCTTTCATTCAGTGTCCTCCTGTCACCTAATTTCTAATTAATTTTTTTCTGAATTGACAGGTGCCATTCAAAATAGCTGAGATGGCACTTTAGGGTTAGAATAAAAGTTTTCCTCCTCACTCGGCTTTTCAGATTAGGGGGAAAAAAAGACGATCAGAGAAAAAAGAGGGCCAGATGGATATTATCTTTGGGGTTTTTTTCCTATAACACTTTCTCCCAATTTATTATCACTATCATTGCACTGCATGTCGTTTTTTTTTTAAAAAAATACACTCCAAGTTTTTGACCGATGCAGACTAAGTGTGTAGGCAGGTCATATAAAGTTTAAGAAAAAGAAAAATCAAAACTCTAGGTTAACATAATTTAGATTTTATATATAAGTTAGGCAATGTGGACTATGCAAAATAAACCAAAGTATTTGGGGTTCAAACAAGAGAAGATTGTAAAGGGCAGTTCTTGAAAGTCACTTCAGCACCATGGAGAGCTGCCTGGTTCAACAGCCACATTTCAATTTCAGTACCAAGGACAGCACATTGATACTCTCCACTCTATTTTTGCACACTGTCTCAACCCTATTTTGAAACGCTATTCTTTTAGTAAACTTTATCTTATCCGCCTGAAAAACCTTTATTTACAACCTAGTAGTAGTGTATAATCCCAGTAATCCAGAAACTGGATCGAGAGAAGCCCTTGAAGGAAGCCAGAATTCTAGTTTACTCCAACCTATGAGTTCTTGTGCCAGGAGAGTTCTGGCAATTTTCCTTATGTCACTGGGCTCTTTTCCAGACAGCAGTAGGTGTGAGTTGAATACTCAGCTACTTAGCATTTTGGGTGTGTGCTTTAAGCTGGCGGGCTTGGGCAGCAAGCTTCGTAATGCAGATATTTCCATATATATATTTTTAGCACCAGGCTAGAAATCATGGAACCATGAGTCTGCCTTAAGCACAAAGCTGACTCGCTAACTTTGGGCCAGTCACTTTTCTTTCAGCCCTAGGAAGGACACAGTGGAAAGCCACTTTTGAAAAACCTTTGCCAAGAAAAATGCAGAGACTTCTCCAAGCAATCTCCAAGAACCAAACATGACTGAATAAAAGAAAAAGAAGGGAAGAAAAAAACAAACAAACCATACCCCCCAGCTGTTCTATATCTCAAACATTTGTTTCTGAAGGATTGACTAGGCAAGATTCTGAAAGTGACTATCCGTTGATTGAATTTTGCGGAGAGTGAGCAGTTTAACCCAAAAGAACCTCAGGGAAAGTTGATGCTAATTCTTCTTTGACTTCATTGCTGATTATTATGTTCAGAGAACATATACTTCACTTTTGATCCAGCTAAACACATGACATTAAGACATTTGTGGTCTTGCCAACAGAATCTTTCCAGGAGATTGACTCTGTCCGGCTAGGTGGGAATTGATTCTACTCCCTCCTAAATTTCTTGATCTCAAGCACATGCAGAAAAAGTCCAGAAGCAGAACTAACTAGGGCAGGATGCAGATCATTTTTGTGTATCTCCAGGTCTTGAATTGGCCATCTCCTACAGGATATTCTAGCTGAATGGGGTAGAATGATGTTCTCTAGTGCTGGTCCAATGATTGATGGAGTCAATGAACGATATGCCAATGGTTTGTGTTTGAAGCTTTTGATTTGATCCCTCAACAACCTCTGATTGATTATGTGCCATCGAGTTGTTTTTACTCCTGGCAACCACATAGATAGATTTTTCTCCGTGCTATTTCAGATCTTTCAAAGTCACATCTATGGCCTCATTAAATGAGTCCATCAACCTTCCGGTTGGCCATTCTCTTCTCTTCTCTTCCACCATTCCCAACATTCAAGCCTTTTTCAGAGAGTTAGATCTTCATATAATGTGTCCAAAGTGTGCTAATTTGAACCTGGTCATGTGTGCCTTTAGTGAGAACTGATTAGAGGTGATTAGTTTGATTATTTATTTAGCAATAGCAATAGCACTTAGACTTATATACTGCTTCACAGTACTTTACAGCTCTCTCTAAGCGGTTTACAGAGTCAGCTTCTTGCCGCCAACAATCTGGGTCCTCATTTTACCCACCTTGGAAGGATGGAAGGCTGAGTCAACCTTGTGCTGATATGGATGGATGGATGGGGAAGGGAAGGGTAGGGGAGGGAGGGAGGGAGGGAGGGAGGAAGGAAGGAAGGAAGGAAAGTAGCTATAACACTTACACTTATATACCACTTCACAGTGCTTTACAGCCCCCTCTAAGCAGTTTACAGAGTCAGCCTCTTGCCCCCAACAATCTGGGTCTTCATTTTACCCACCTTGGAAGGATGGAAGGCTGAGTCAACCTTGAGCCTAGTGAGATTTGAATTGCCAAATTATAGGCAGCCGGCAGTCAGCTGAAGTAGCCTGCAGTATACACTCTAACCACTGCACCGCCACGGCTCATTTGTTTGTTTTCTTGGCTTTCCATGATGTTCTCAAAAGACTTTTCCAACACTGAAGCGCAAAAAATGTCAATACTCTTTCCTATCTCCCTTCTTCAAAGTCCAACTTTTGCTTCCCTAGACCATCACTGGGAATTCCATGACTAACATGGATGTTTTTCAGGTATAGTCCGAACCGGTAGGATTTCACCCCTAGATCACATGATTCCCCTTTGGCGACCTTCTGACAAAGCAAAGTCAATATGGAAGCTAGATTGACTCTACAATCGTGTTACTCACTTAAGAAGTGCCAACGACTTGTGGCAACTGGGGCAAAAATTCACTTAACCAATTGTCTCGCTCAGCAACAGGTATTTTGGAGTCCATTGCGATCGTAAGTCGAAGACTGTATATCTCCTTCAGGCAACCAAGATCCTGACCATTCTTGACCTGGCAGCTTCAAGAGAAGTGAATGGTACTTTTGATGTTAGGGGAATGAATTGACTTGCAATCCCCCACCACCAAATTTTGAGAGGTTCTGCTTTGCTTAGGCTTCCCCTCCCCACCCAATGCAGCATTGCATTCCCCCAATCCTCAACGTTAATGAGACTGTAAAAGTAGAAGATAACAGTCAAACGGACCTCAACTGACTGGCTTTCATTAGGGATATCCTGTTCCTATCACCGTTGTTTCCCTTCCGCCTTTTGTTCAATTTTCGAAAGCACTTAGCCCAGAGGTGGAAAAATGCTCAGTTCTGCAGTTTTGCCAAATTATCCAGGAATCCTCAAAGAAAATAAAGCACCTTGCACGCTTTTTCTCCCAGATACCTGACCTACTTTGTTGGATACATAGACGGTTTCTTGTAAAAATTTACCCGATAAGAGCTGAATTCACACCATTATCTTACAGCTGTATCAGCATATCCTTCATGTGTTCCCTTTCTCCCAGCCCTTCTCCCCTCCCCAAAAGGTTCCTCCCTCCCCTCCATTGATCCACTGATGTCCCCCCGGATACTTTTTTTTGTAATCATTTTTTTAATTTCATAGACAAACATATAATACATAATCAATCATTTAGTTCATCATCTGAGTACATCTTTTGTGTCTTCTTTCTTCTTACAAAGGGACACGGTGGCTCAGTGGCTAAGATGCTAAGCTTGTCGATCGAAAGGTCAGCAGTTCAGCGGTTCGAATCATTAGCTCCGTGTAACAGGGTGAGGTCCCGTGACTTGTCCCAGCTTCTGCCAACCTAGCAGTTCGAAAGCACGTAAAAAATGCAAGTCGAAAAATAGGGACCACCTTTGGTGGGAAGGTAACAGCGTTCCGTGCGCCTTTGGCGTTGAGTCATGCCGGCCACATGACCACAGAGACATCTTCGGACAGCGCTGGCTCTTCGGCTTTGAAACGGAGATGAGCACCGCCCCTTAGAGTCGGGAACAACTTGCACGTATGTGTGAGAGGAACCTTTACTTCTTCTTACTGCTGCAGTATTCATCATTTCTTAGTATTATCATTTCATCTGTTTTAACATTGCTCCCACCTTTCTTGCTTAACTATTAATACATTTATCTATACCCTATATATATATCCCTTTTCTAACTAATAGTCAAATTGTCCCTATTTCTCTGGAGTTGTGCCAATACTTCTGAATAATGTGCGTTTATCATTCTCCCTTGTTGTGCATCTACAGTGTGCTATCTTATTTCCCTAAGATCGGGGTTTTTTTTTGTTTTTTGTTTTTATATTAGCCTTTTTTAGCACCAGGAGAACAAGGAAGGTCAACAGAAAAGACAAATGTTTTCTTTAAGAATGTTACAAGGGTTTCTTTTCTTCTTCTTCTTCTTTTTTTTTTGAGAAACGTTGTTCAATAATGCTACTTCCTTTGATCAAATCCCTGTGCCGCTGTTATTCTATGCAGAACAGGCATGGATGAAAAAATATGCTAGCAATGTTTTAGGAATAAGGGGCCTTTGGTGTTAATTTTCATTTATTCAATTAATATGCCACCCATCTCACTGCCAAGTGACTTTGGGTGGCTTACAAACATGATAGAAACAAAGGTACCAAAAACTAAGAGATGAAATGAGGCAGGCAAGCTATTCTCCAAAGCACCTGAGGGCAGGACAAGAATCAATGGGTGGAAAATAATCAAGGAGAGAAGCAACTTAGAACTAAGGAGAAAATTCCTGACAATGGGAACAATTCATCAGTGAAGCAACTTGCTTCTAGAAGTTGTGAATACTCCAACACTGGAAGTTTTTAAGAAGAGGTTGGCTAACCATTTGTCTGAAGTGGTTTAGGGTTTCCTGCCTAAGCAGGGGGTTGGACTAGAAGACCTCCAAGGTCCCTTCCAGCTCCGCTATTCTGTTATTCCCACAATGATACACAGATTCAGAATTATCTTACACACACTGTAGGACAGGGGTGGCTTTTTTCCTTGGGTGCTGAAACTCCGCACCCATAATGCAATGCCCCCCTTCGCCCCTGTGCATGTGCGAGCGACCCCCCCCCTGCACTGTTCCGTCCCCTGCGCATGCACAGGTGACCCTTCCCCGTACATGTGGGCACCCCCCCCTGACCCTTTTTGGGCCCAGCAGGCCTCCATGAAGGCCGGAAATAGTTCATTTCCAGACTTTCGGTAGGCCTTTTTTTTTGCCCTCCCTAGGCTCTGGAGGCTTTCCTGGAGCCTCTGGGAGGGTGAAAACAGCCTGCCGGGCCCTCCGGAAGCCCAGTACTTCCAGGAGGCGCGTTTGTTGTCCTCTCGATGCCTCCATGCGAGCCCTGTACTTACGTGGCATCCAAAATGGGGCGTGTGGAGACTCCTGGGAGGGATGGGTGGCGTGAGCAGGGCCAGTCGAAAATCAGCTGGCCGGCATGCGCGCATGTGCAGTGGAGCTGACCTAGGGCAACGGCTCTGCATGCCACCTGCGGCACGCGTGCCCTAGGTTCACCATCATGGCTGGGCTAAATTAATTTCCCGGAGCCTTAAGGTAAAGGTAAAGGTTCCCCTTGCACATACGTGCTAGTCGTTGCCGACTCTAGGGGGCGGTGCTCATCTCCGTTTCAAAGCCGAAGAGCCAGTGCTGTCTGAAGACGTCTCCGTGGTCATGTGGCTGGCATGACTCAACACCAAAGGCGCACACAGAACGCTGTTACCTTCCCACCAAAGGTGGTCCCTATTTTTTCTACTTGCATTTTTTTTACCTGCTTTCGAACTGCTAGGTTGGCAGAAGCTGGGACAAGTCACGGGAGCTCACCCCGTTACACGGCAGCACCAGGGATTTGAACCGCTGAGCTGCCGACCTTTCGATCAACCAGCTCAGTGTCCTAGCCCCTTGAGCCACCGCGTCCCTCTTCCCGGAGCCTTAGTGAATGGGCTTATTGAGAGGTATCCATCAACTGGGTCAAGCAAGGGCAGAGAAATAAACGAAGTTGCTATGTTGAGTGGCTGTCTGCCCACCAGATGAAAAAAGAACCTGCTTTCCAGCGCTGGTTCTATTTTACAAAATGCGCGCAGAGCAATTAAATGCATAGATGGTTTCCCCCCCCCCCCTAAATCGCGGCCGGTAGGTTTCCTTCCCGTTTTATAGCCACGCCATTACCGGAATGACCCCCGATGAAAAGGAAGGAGGAAATTAGTTTGGCTTCTCAAATCAACCAGCCATTAAATAAGGGGACCGTAATCTGGAGTGGGAATTTGGCATATCTAATTAGCTTGGCAGCCCGCTGCCTCTTCCTTGAGCGGCTTTCAAGATATTACACTTTTCTGTACTGCTTGTTTTGATGAGATGTTTGGCTTGGGTACCTGGATTTCTCCGTATCGATTTTTCACACCTGGCTGGCACCATTAGGCTGTCCGTCAGATTCCTGGCTTCTGTTCTAGCCTGGTTGGAAAGGTGCCTCCGCTGTTGTGACGCTGGTTTCATTGTCATCCTTTCTTCCCAGGAAGTCCTGGGTGCTGGTGGATCCCTTGGGATTCAGGCCTGGCTAGCAAGGAGATTCCACAGACTGCAGCATGTTAGTTGGGCTGGAATTTACCCAGAGCTCAGACTGACTGACTGACTGACTGACTGACTGACTGACTGACTGACTGACTTCATTCCTTCCTTCCCCTCCCTTCCCCCTTTCTATCTTTCCTTCCTTTCCTTCTTTCTTCTTTCCTTCCTTCCCAGCCCTCCCCCTCTTTTCTCCCTTCCTCTCTTCCTACTTCTTCCTCCTCCCTTCCTCCTCCCTCCCTCCCTTCCTTCTTCCTTCCTTCCTTCCTTCCTTCCTTCCTTCCTTCCTTCCTTCCTTCCTTCCTTCTTTTTCTCCTTCCTCTCCTCTCCTCTCCTTCATTCCTTCCTTCTTTCCCCTCCCAACCTCTTCTTCCTTCCTTCCTTCCTTCCTTCCTTCCTTCCTTCCTTCCCTCCCAACCTCTCCTTCCTTCCTTCCTTCCTTCCCTCCCTTCCCCTTTCTCTCCTTCCTTCCTTTCCTTCTTTCTTCTTCCTTCCTTCCCAGCCCTCCCCTTTCTCCCTCCATCCCTCTCTTCCTTCTTCTTCCTCCTCCCTTCCTCCTCCTTCCCTCCCTTCTCTCCCTGTTCCACATCCCCTCCTCCTTTCTTCCTTCCTTCCTTCTTTCCTCCTCCCTCCTCCTCCTCTCCTCTCCTTCCTTTCTTCCTTCTTCCTTCCTCTCCCTCCCTCTCCTTCCCCACCCAACCTCTCCTTCCTTCTTTCCTTCCTTCCTCTCCTTCCTTCCTTCCTTCCATTCCATTCCCTTCCCTTTCTTTCCTTCTTCTCCCTCCCTCTCCTCTCCTTCTTTCCTCTTCCTTCCTCCTTCTCCTTTCTTCCTTCCCCACCCTTCCCCCTTCCTGTCCTTCCTTTCCTTCCCCTTCCTTCCTTCCTCTCTTCCCCCTTCCTGTCCTTCCTTTTCTTCCTTCCTTCCTTCCCATCCCTCCCCCTCCTCCCTCTCTTCCTCTTCCTCCTCCCTCCCTCCTCCTTCCCTCCCTTCCCTCCCTCTCCTCCATCCCTTCCTTCGTCCTCCCATCCATCCATCCATCCATCCATCCACCTGATACATATATCTGGGCAACTAGCAATTAAATCAGACTAGAAACCAAGTCAAAAAAGAAAAAAAGAAAGAAAAACAACCAGAATTAGAAGCAACATAAATAACATAAGAGCAGCCAAGTACACTCCTGATATCACGCTGTGGATATAACCATGACCAAGGCATCCTTTAATTACACCGCCTCATCCAAATTCTTCAAGGAGCAACTCCTGCAGTCTTAAGAACAATGTTGCCAGAAAGCTTAAAGATTGCAGAATTCAAGATTACAGGGAGAAGCCCCTTTGTAGTATGGTTATTATGGGTTATTTATTTTATTTATTAAAAATGTACAGTCCTGGACATAGAAAAAGGGTTTATCTAGGAGAGCTCCATAGCTCTTTCTCTTGTTCCAGAATCTGAGCTAGCTGGAGGAGAATTCTTCAGTTGCTAACATCCCTGGGTTTTTTTTGGTTTTTGTTTTTGTTTTAAGAAGCCAAAGTTGGAAGCGAAATCTGTAGCGCTCTCTCTTGCTCCAAAGAATAATGTGTGACTTGACGAAAATCCTTCCCCCTTCCTATGAATTGTACGCCTACGAGTAACTTAGAAATCCAGTATTGTATAGCGTGTAATCCTGATCTCAGACTGTTGTCACCGTTCGTGCTGTTCCTGATGTGGTGCTGTTTATTCAGAAAACCACGATTCAATAATTGAAATTCAGACAAATAATCCTTTGAAGGAATTCTCCTTTTGTAATACCTCTGGATAAAGGCCACTTCAGAATGAAGGCAGGAAAAAACCAAACCAAACCAGGAGTACCAATAGAAGAGAATAATTGCAGCTCAGAATTTCCTGATGCTCTTCGAGCTTGGTTGTTTTCCTGCAGATGTTTCATGACCCAACTAGGTAACATCATCAGTGCTAGTGTGTGTGGATTTTGTTTCCTGTTTATATACAGTAGTTTGCCCTGTGATTGGTTGGGTGGGGACATAAGTGTAGAGACTCTCAGTCATGCAGGTCATGGTTATGCCAAAGGTGTTTTTTTAGGAGGCAACTGGACTTTCTTGTTTTTTCTTTGAAGACGTTTCACTTCTCATCCAAGAAGCTTCTTCAGCTCTGACAGCGCTTCCATTCCCCGCTATCCTGTCAGAGCTGCAGAAGCTTCTTCAGAATTATGTAAGCTTGTCAAAGGTAGTAAATACGATCAATATTATTTTATTTGTATTAAAATGTAAGACACTCGGGTGACACACTGTTCACAAATTGATATGTTTGTAAAAGAATAATTTTTTTAAAAAAAACTTAGAGGGGGTGGGGCAAAAAAAACAAGAAAGCCCAGTTGCTTCCTGAAAAAGCACCTTGGGGGGAAGACAACATGGTTTTCTCCTTGGTAGTGTCTAGATTAGTGCTTTGTTTTCTGTTTGATTGTTTGTCTGGTGTGAATCCCTGCTTATCTAGGTTGCTTGTTGCTGGAGAGAATGTGGTTTGGTCTTAAGCAGGGAGTGAACCAGTGGTGGGTTGCTACTGGTTCACCGCCGGTTCGGGTGAACCGGTAGCGGTAGCCTATAGGAGGCTCTGCCCACCCGCCTGCAGGCTTTTGCACGCACGCGAGTGAACCGGTAGCAAACTAAATTGAAACCCACTATTGGAGTGAACTACCCGCTCACCAGCCCTGATGATTGGGGTGGGAATGGAGATTTTGCAATATCCTTCCCCCTGGAGTGGGGTGGGAATGGGGATTTTGCAGTATCCTTCCCCTGGAGTGAGGAGGGAATGGGGATTTTGCAATAGCCTTCCCCTGCCATGCCCACCAAGCCACATCCACAGAACCGGTAGTAAAAAAATTTGGATTTCACCACTGAGCAGTTCTCTTGTTGGACACGTTTCTCCGATAGTCGTTGCAAAATTCCCCTCCATTTAATCAGAAAGCCCTGGAAATGAAGTCTGACCTTGGGGATCATCTAAGAATGGCCTCTGGCATCAATGGAAATCATTTCAAAGTTGTCAAAGAAAGAGACAAGCGACATGCGGTTTCTCCTTCGCCCTGCGCTGATTGAATTGTTCCCTTTAAACCTGTTCCAGAAGGGAGGTCAACTCTGCAGCTCTTGTTAGTTTAAACTAACACCAAGTGGGTCACCCTTTGCTCCTACAATGTTTTCCAGCTTACATCCCCAACCTGGTGCCTGTGGGCGCCTGTACCGTCGTGGGCAATTCCGCTGGCATCAGCTTGGCTCTCACGAAGAACATCAAACGGGCAGCTTGATATTTAAGTACTGCTTCCAGCAACTTACTTGAGTCTGAGCACTTAGCGCTTCGACTTATATACCGCTTCACAGTGCTTTATGTCCCTCTCTAAGTCAATGGTTCTCAACCTTTATAGTGCTGCGACCTCTTTAATACAATTCCCCACGATGTGGCAACCCCAACCGTAAAATTATTTTCGTTTTGAATTTATCGCGCCTGAAGCCGTCTTGGCTAGCGATCTGAACTGCTTGCGATTGCCTTGAGGACGGAGGCATTAAAGCGGAGACTCCTCCCCTATTAAGTTTATCGCGCCTGAAGCCAGATTAGGCTAGTGACTGGGAGTGGTTGCAGCTGGCTTGAGAGGGAGACATCAGAGCAAAGATTTCTCTCTTTTTTAATTCATCGCGCCTGAAGCCGAATTCGGCTAGCGATTTGAAGAGCCTGCAGCTGGCTTGTGGAGTCAATCATTGGAGCGCGATTCTTCAACTCGCAAGTATACTTCCCATATTTCCGATGGTCTTAGGCGACCCCTGGCAAATTGTCATTCGACCCCCAACCACAGGTTGAGAACCGCTGCTCTCAGTGGTTTACAGAGTCAGCCTATTGCCCTCAAAATCTTGGTCCTCATTTTACCGACCTTGGAAGGATGGAAGGCTGAGTCAACCTTGAGCCAGTCAGGATTGAACTCCTGGCAGTGGATAGAATTATCCTGCAATGCTGCATTCTAACCACTGGGAGGGAGGGAACTTCCTTTCATCCTCTCTACTTCCTTCCTTCCTTCCTTCCTTCCTTCCTTCCTTCCTTCCTTCCTTCCTTCCTTCCTTCCTTCCCTTTCCTGCCTTCCTAACTTCCTCCCTCCCTCCCTTCCTTTTCCTCTTTTTCCTTCCCTCTTCATTCATCTTTCTTCTTCCTTCCCTTCTTCCCTGCCTTTTTCTTCCTTGCTCTCTTCCCCTCTTTCTTTCTTTTCCTTTTTCTTTCCTCTTTCCCTTTCTCCTTTCCTGTCCCTGCTTGCATGCTCAAATGCAAAAGGGGAAACATTTCTCCTTTTATTTTTCATTCATTTTGCTAGCCCTCCGCCAGCGAAAATGGGGTGCACGGGAGGCCGCGCATGTGGAGGCACTGCAGGCTGGTCCTTTGCTGTTTCCAGGCTGGCTCCACGGGCCAAGATCTAAGCACCCTGCGGGCCAGATTTGGCCCATGGGCCTTGAGTTTGACACCTCTGGTTTAGAGTTTGGCAAGTCCAGGAAACTGCATCAACTACAACAAAGTATTTATTTTGTTGGCACTAATAACGATGTTTTAAAACCTTATACACATGCTTGTAGGCTGTTGTTTGGTGGGTGGGTGAGAGGGGTGAATGGGGAAAAAAAGTGATGGCAAAGTTTATTATTTATTTATGGGGAAGTTGGTGGGATGAAACCTCGTATCCATTGTAAAGTGCTCGACATTGGCCTTTGATTTCCTCTGAATTTGTGACTAAGCAGCGGGATTACGACCACTTATCCGCTTCCATCTGCTTGTTGAAAACGTATGTGAGATCTTGCTTTAAATTATTCAGAAGGGAAATGAATCAAAGGTGGAGTAGACATAATACCTATGTTCTGTTTCCCTTCCCCCAATACTCCCAGCAAAGAGTCCGTCAGAGGCCTTCCTTTTTTTTTTCCTTTTATTTACATAGATACATGTCCTGGCCACGTCTACCCACGGGCCTGCCAAGTTTCTGGAGATAACGAGGAAATTATAGATAAGGCCAGAATTACTCACGAATATATTCTTCCCTCCATGAATTAGCTTGCGCCAAATTCATTGCTTTGTCCGAGACAAAAAACCAGGAAGTCCCGCCTCCTATTTATAGTCTCTGCAGATGTCACTGCATGACAATTATGACTTGGCTTTGTCCCAACTCTTCCGCTGCTGCGCACGCCGATCAAGCCTTCGTAATCTTGCGTCCCTCCAAAACTGTTCTTGGGGCGTTGCCAAATCAGAAGAAGGCCCGGGAGAATCAGGCCTTGCCGGCCCCTCCCTTTGAGTGGGTGCCAGGGAGGGAGAGGGCTCAAGAGAAGCAGGGCTTGCCAGGTCTTCTCCCTCATTTTCTGAATCATCCGAGTCCAGGAGTCTGGGTCCAGGAACCTGGGTCACAACAACCTACTTCCCAATGCACAAAGAAAATGTGTCTAGTGACATCTTTGTCTGAGATTTAGAAGGTTGCAAAAGACGAGCACGTGCAAGGAACTAACGGGCCTAAGAACTATAACCCATCTGCAAAATTTAGGATTGTAAAATCCCCAAACTGAGTGACTTGGCTGTAGATACGATGATAATATACAGAAGAACCAGTGGTGGGTTTCTAGCGGTTCGCCCCAGTTCGGGCAAACAGGTAGCGACGGCGACGGGAGGCTCCGCCCACCAGCTCGTAGGTCATCGTGGATGCTCTGCACATGAGCAGAAGGTTCTGTGCATGCACAGAACCGCTGCATGCAAGTGCGCTCCCAATTCTGAACCGGTAGCGAAGGTAAGTGAAATCCACAACTGAGTAGTACATATACACCAAGTGACTTAAATATTTCAACTCTCCTGTTTCTAAAAGGACATTTATATTTCACGGTTGTTATTCAGCGAATAGGACCTCAGGTGGTTTTAATACAATCTGTCATTTCTAGAGAACGCGCTTTGGCGAACAAAGTAGTCAAAAATCCAACTTTTAGATCTGTGATTAGGTTGTTGTAAACCAGGGGTAGTCTACCTTTTTATACCTACTGCCCACTTTTGTATCTCTGTTAGTAGTAAAATTTTCTAACCGCCCACCGGTTCCACAGTAATGCGCTGTATATCGTCGTCTGCGCATGCCTCTCGCGCATTGTGGATTGGGTTGGGGGGGCCACCGGCTACCAGCTCTGCTTGTCTGTTAGCTGGGTGGCGTGGGGGGAGATGCACAAACTATTCTGGGACGAGACTCTTTTGTTTGCAGTCGCACTATAGCGCCATTTAGTTTCACTTACGTAACGTGAGCTAAACTTATGCGCAGGCGATACAAATAGTTTATTTTCAGAAATTTAAATTGTCACGGAGAATTTTATGAAAACCTAATGAAAATGTTTTTAAATAATGCTATGAATTTTTTTTTAAAAAAGTCAATTAAATTAAAAAAAAGGAAAGTGCTTCAGTATCGGACAAAACCCCTACCGCCCACCATGAAAGCTGGAACGGCCACTAGTGGGCGGTAGGGACCAGGTTGACTGCCACTGTTGTAAATGTTGATCCAGAAGTTGATTTCTTGTGAAAAACTGTGTCTTCAGATCAGAATAAACCAACAGATGTGTTAGTTTGGTTGATTCAGAGATTTCGTTGAATTGAATTTTTGGATCGGATGCGCAGCACACCCAAAGGTACCATTCTCAGCAAGGGGGGAAAAAAAGGAGAAAGTGTTAACTGATGGAACTAGACAGGTTTTTTGCACATTCCAAAAATGGCTCCATTACCTTTGCAGATAATTCATAAGATCCTCTTGTCGTTTTCTAGTCATGCACATGTAAGCTCCGATTTCAGTGGCAGGGCACATTGAGAAATATTTTTTTGAAAAAAAAAATACTTTCCCCAAACTGTTTTAAGTTAAGTTTTAAGTCTGTAATTACAGTACCAAAAGAGTTGCAAACAGAGGTTGCAATCTCATTCTTCTCTATTAAAGGAAAGGAATAGGAATAGGAATAGGAATAGGAATAGGAATAGGAATAGAATAGAATAGAATAGAATAGAATAGAATAGAATAGAATAGAATAGAATAGACTAAGAAAGTAAAGAGTGGAATGGAGTGGAGTGGAGTGGGGTAGAGTAGAGTAGAGTAGAGGAATAGAATGGAATGGAGTGGAGTGGAGGAATAGAGTGTAGATCCCTCGCATCCTGGACATAAACTGTTTCAACGCCTACCCTCAAAACAACGCTATAGAGCATTGCACACCAGAATAACTAGACACAAGAACAGTTTTTCCCCGAAGGCCATCACTCTGCTAAACAAATAATTCCCTCAACACTGTCAAACTATTTACTAAATCTGCACTACTATTAATCGTCTCATCGTTCCCATCACCCATCTCTTTCCACTTATGACTGTATGACTAACTTTGTTGCTGGTAATCCTTATGATTTATATTGATATTGATTGTTCCTGATTGCTTATTTGTACCCTATGCTTATCATTAAGTGTTGTATTATTAAATGTTAAATTGTACCCTATGACCATCATCTGTGTTGTAAATGTTGTACCTTGATGAAAGTATCTTTTCTTTTATGTACACTGAGAGCATATGCACCAAGACAAATTCCTTGTGTGTCCAATCACACTTGGCCAATAAAAAATCTATTCTATTCTATTCTGTTCTGTTCTGTTCTGTTCTGTTTTTTCTATTCTATTCTATTCTATTCTATTCTATTCTTTATTTATTCCAATTTCTATTCTCTTCTATTCTCTATTTATTCCATTTTCTATTCTATTCTATTCTATTCTATTCTATTCTATTCTATTCTATTCTATTCTATTCTATTCTATTCTATTCTAGAACAGAACCATGATGGCGACCCTTTGGCACACATGCCACAGGTAGCACACGGAGCCATATTGGTGGGCAGGTGAGCGTTGCCCAACCTCAGCTGCAGCGCTCATGCACACACCGGCCAGCTGATTTTCAGGCCTTCTAGGCCAACTAGAAGTTGGGAAGCAGGCTGTTTCCGGCCTCTGGAGGGCCTCTAGGGGGGTTGGGAAGATGGTTTTCGCTCTCCCCAGACTCCTAGAAAGCCTCTGGTATCTGGGGAGAGCAAAAAACGGGCCTACCGGACCCATCGTGCCATCACGTGCCAAAAGCGTGGGAAGTGCGGTCGGGGTGGTGGTGATGGTGTTTAAGAAGAGATTGGACAGCCATTTGTCTGAAATGTTATAGCAGAGGGTTGGACTAGGCGACCTCCAAGGTTTCTTCCAACTCTGTTATTCTGTTGTTTCTCTGTCTTCAAGAGGAAAAAAAAACCAAAGTCCAAAAAGTGCTTTTTCAAAAGGCTTTTGGAAAAAGTACCTTCGGGACAACCATGACCTGGATGAACTGAGAATCTCCACAGACACCAAGGAAGTCCAGTTGCCTTTTTTTTTGGGGGGGGGGAACACCTTTGGGATAAGGGCCTCTGTGGCTCAGACTGGTAAGACAGTCTGTTATTAACAGCAGCTGCTTGCAATTACTGCAGGTTCAAGTCCCACCAGGCCCAAGGTTGACTCAGCCTTCCATCCTTTATAAGGTAGGTAAAATGAGGACCCAGATTGTTGGGGGCAATAAAAGTTGACTTTGTATATAATATACAAATGGATGAAGACTATTGCTTGACACAGTGAAAGCCGCCCTGAGTCTTCGGAGAAGGGCGGGATATAAATGCAAATAAAAAAAATAAAATAAGGCAAGAGACAGCTACCTGTGTTTCATTGGTCAACGCGCTGAGTCATAAATCCGTTCTGTCCCGTTTTTTCACCCGTCTGTCATTTTTTTTAAAATAAAAGAAAAAAAAAAGGTAATGAATATCACTCTCTCGGGAACGTAATCAAGTTGCTTTGCTTTTCTTGGGGGAAAAAATGCATATTCATGCGTCAGGATAAAAATTGCCTATACCAAAATAAAACCCTAAGAACGGTTGTGGTTCAGAAGATACAAACCCCAATGGGGAAAAATGGTGGGTGTGCTGTGTCTGTTGGCGGGATCGTTTCCTCGGGAGAGCCAATTTCTTTTTCCCCCCTTTTACGTTTAGAGTCTGTTCTGCACGCCTTAATTTATTCAGCCTTCTCGGAGCATATGGGACCGAGAAGATTAAAACCTCAAAAGCAAAATAACAAGGTTGGTGAAAAGTGAAACACTTGAGGTAACTCATCCGTCATTCAGTCCTGACTCCTGAAATGGGATTAATGACACTTTCAGTCAAGATGGCATTTTTTGGTTTTTTTTTTGTTTCTAGGATCCTTAGACTTATTGAGTCTGAAGAAAAGCTGCGCTGGGTAATGACACACAGTTCAAAATCATCGCCGCGAGTGTTTAAAAGTTCGCATCTGTTTCATTGTTTCTTACAAATTGGCCGATAATAACCAGAGGTAGAAGTACATCGTCGATAAATTAGCGTTCGCTTGCGCATCCCGCTTCCTTCCGTTCCGTGCCTTCATCCGATTAAGACTGTATTATCAGAAATGTATTTTCTCTCTTCATTTAGTTTCCTGGAAGTAAATTTCCTGGAGAAATTTCGATCGACAAGCTCAGCGTCTTAGACACCGAGCCACCGCGCCCCTTCATTAAACTAGACGTACCCGATTCCAGCAATCTGATCGGTTTAAATCAGCTACCTCAGTTCAGAACTGACGAGATGAGAAGCGAAACATCTTCAGGAAAAACAAAAAACGAAGTCCAGTTGCCTTTTTGAAAAGGCACAGTTGGGACAACCATGACCGGGATGAATCTCCACGGACAACTTACCTTTGTCTCTTGACTCAAAGTTTCATTTACTTTTTTGCTTTGCTTGCAGCTGGAGAATAACTCTGTGTGTGTGTGTGTGTGTGTGTGTGTGTGTAATGCAAGGGTGGGAAAATGGTATCTAAACATCCGTTGGCTCCCATGAGACATTGTTGGCATCTCAAGGACACAGCTGGCTGTTTCCCATAACAAAATGAACAGAAGTGATAGGTGGATGTATTGGACTGTGGGTGGCCTGTAAGAAAAGGGGAGAAATGACTATGCTTATATATATTATATATTATTTGAATTTATATCCCGCCCTTCTCCGAAGACTCAGGGCAGCTTACATTGTGTAAGGCAATAGTCTCATCCATTTGTATATTATATATAATATAAGTCAACTTGTATTGCCCCCCCAACAATCTGGGTCCTCATTTTACCTACCTTATAAAGGATGGAAGGCTGAGTCAACCTTGGGCCTGGTGGGACTCGAACCTGCAGTAATTGCAGGCAGCTGTGTTAATAACAGGCTGCATTAGCCTGTTGAGCCACAAGAGGCCCTTGCTTTCGCGCGGGAAATCCAGAGCTGGGTTTCGCGTCTTCTGTGCCAATGTGGTTTCTTCAGTAAAGTTTTATACTCTTGGTAAAATAATGTCCCAGGATTTTCTCTTTTTCTGGATTACGCCAACTGGACATTTGACAGCTTTATTATCTTCTTCGGGGTCTCCGGGTGGGGATTTTGAGGGTAATGACACATGGGCCATCCTTAAAGTGGAAATTGCGCTAACTGTGGTTTTCTGGAATTTGTGAATCACTAGATTCCTAAGCCAACCTCCTGTTTCATCATGGTGCGTGACGAAGAAATTCATCTCTTGAGGCTGCTTCTCTTTTCCAGCCAAGACGCCAGGGAGGGAGAAACAGTTGGGATGCAGCCATCCTTAGCAGAAGATATTGCCACTGGGGAGGGTTGGGTGCACCCAACGGTGAGAGCCCACGGCAGCACTTACGCTTCGCCAACAGATGGATTGGCTCCCTCCTTCTCACAAAACCCGTCTGTTGTGTCTGTGCCCCCCGAGCCGGGCCCCCTGCCAGAAAGTGACTTGTAAAGTGAGGGGGAAGGGCAATCAGGACTTACCTCAGGAGCACCGGCTTCCCTGGCTCAGCTCCAGGAGCCAGAGGCAGGCCAGGTGGAGGAGATAACGAGGCCTCTATCCCCTGACTCTTTCCCCCCAGGCCACGCCTCCAGACCCAGCTGATGGCAATCAGGCCTGGCTGGACCCTAAGTTTCGTAGGCAGGAGAGAAGAGAACAACAGAAGCAGGGGAGGGGCAGGCCTAGGAAGTGCTGAGTCATGGAGCCACACCCCACAGGATATAAAGGCAGCAACAGCTGCTATGCCTCTTCGTAGCAGGCAAATCAACTGCTTAACTAAGAGCTGAAGTACTGTTTGTTGACTCATCGGCATCAAGGGAGATAACAGAGACACTTGGCAGACGCTCGCCCTTTTGCTGTCAGAGCTGATAGTGCCGGCTAATTAAGTCATCGCTCGGACGGAGACGAGGGGGGACAGAACATCGTCCTAAGTATGGTGCTAAGTGCCATGACTTTAACACCACGGAGAGTTAGAGATGTAGATGTAGGTAGTCCTTAATTTACAATCATTCCGTTAGCCACTATTCAAGGTTAAAAAGGCATCCTCACACTTTTAACAAGGATTGCTCCTTGATCAGGGTTAGTATTCACTTTCCTTCGCTACTGGTTCGCAAATGTGAGCGTGCACACAGGACCTTCCGCGCATGCGCAGAGCGTCAAAAAATGGAATGTGATTTCGTCTGGGCAGGTGGGCAGAGCCTCCTGCTGCCGCTACCAGTTCGCCCAAACCGGATAGAACCGGCTGAATACCACTAATGCCCACGATCACATAACTTAACATTTGGGCATTTGGCATTTGCAGGATCCTGGGGTCACACAATCATCATTTGTGGTGTTCTCATCCAGTTTTTGACAAACATAGTCAATGGGGAAGCTGGATTCTTTTAACTACAATTCCCAGCATTCTCCACTGCCATACTAGTTGGATTTACTAAGCGGTGTAGTTCAGCAAGAAGGAAAGTTCAGCAAGACGGTCCCAGCTCAGGTTGAGAAACGAGAAAGTCACATCAGAAAGCTTTACGAAAATCTTTTGAAGTGATAGTCCTCGACTTACAACAGTTCATTTAGGCGACCATTCAAAGTTACAACAGCACTGGAAAAAAGTGACCCAGGTCTGTTTTTCACACTTACGACTCTTGGATTTCTCATGATCACGTGATCAAAATTCGGAGGCTTGGCGACTGGCGTGTACTTATGACGGTTGCAGTGCCCCAAGGTCACATGATCCCTTGTGGCGACCTTCTGACAAGCCAAGTCAAGGGGGAGAAAGCTAGATTCACTTAACGACCGTGTGACTAACTGAACAACTGCTGGGATTCGCTTAAACGACGGTGGCAAGAAATGTTGTAAAACGGGGCAAAACACATTGAACAAATGCCTCACTTAAGAACAGAAATGTTGGGCTCAATCGTGGTCGTAAGTCGAGGACAGAGGTGGGTTTCAGCAGGTTCTGACCAGTCCTGGAGAACCGGTAGTGGAAATTTTGAGCAGTTCGGAGAACTGGTAGTAAAAATTCTGACTGGCCCCGTCCCCATCTATTCTCTGCCTCCCAAGTCCCAGCTGATTGGGAGGAAATGGGGATTTTGCAGTAACTTTCCCCTGGATTGGGGAGGGAATGGAGATTTTAGAGTAACCTTCCCCTGCCACGCCCACCAAGCCACACCCACCAAGCCATGCCATGCCCACCAAGCCATGCCACACTCACCAAGTCATGCCACGCCCACCAAGTCATGCCACGCCCACCATGCCATGCCATACCTACCAAGCCACGCCCACAGAACTGGTACTAAATAATTTTGAAACCCACTACTGGTTGAGGACTATCTGTATGTCAATGAAGACTCAATCATCCAGGCCAAAAGTATCTAAAATGATTGAATCATGGCAAATGGACCAAAGTTTGTGAATCCGAGACATTTTTGTTTTGAAATGAAGGATGGTTTGAAATACACAGGGCGACGAGGGACTCCCTGTTTATTTGTAGAATCTTCCTAATTAATTAGATTTGTCTTAGTTTCTTTTGGTTTTTGAGCCACAATTCCTGAGCTGACAGCAATTCATCCTCTCCTTCATGGCAGGGTTCACCAGCAAGACAATAAAAGCTGTTGACAAAATTGAGTGTGGTAGGTGTGAGAAATACAAGAAGACAGATACCCACACAGGGGGCACGGAAACCGTGGGGCGGTCAAGGAAATAATTGGATAAATGCCCCACAACTTGTGTTTCTCCTACAAATAGCATGTAGACTTGTATTTAAGCATCCTAACCAGACTGAGAAGTAGGGAAGTAGGAAAATGATTGTACCTAATCCAGAAATGAAATAAGTGGGAGACTGTTCTCCAAAGCACCTGAGGGTAGAACAAGAAGTAATGGGTGGAAACTGATCAAGGAGAGAAGCAACTTAGAACTAAGGAGAAATTTCCTGACAGTTAGAACAATTAATAAGTGGAATGACTTGCCTGCAGAAGTTGTAAATGCTCCAACACTGGAAATTTTTAAGAAAATGTTGGATAACTATCTGTCTGAGATGGTGTAGGGTTTCCTGCCTGGGCAGGGGGTTGGACTAGAAGGCCTCCAAGGTCCCTTCCAACTCTGTTGTTATTATTATTATTATTAGTTTGGATCTGTAAGAAGGGGAACAATTGTGAATACAGGCGGGTGGTGGTGGTAATGGATGGGTTGGACTAGTTGATCTACAAGGTGCATTCCAGCTCTGTTAATCTGTTAATTAAATTAAAAAAAAAAAACTTACACCCAAAATTTCCATTGAATGTAAACCACCTGACCGATTCATTGGAATTCATTGTTGGAATGTATTTTTATGCAACAACTATAGTTGCATATCCACTGGCTCAGTGGGTAAAACGTTGAGCTTGTCAATCGAAAGGTTCAGCGGTTCAAATCCCTAGTGCTGTCGCGTAACGGGGTGAGCTCCCGTTACTTGTCCCAGCTTCTGCCAACCTAGCAGTTCGAAACCACGTAAAAAATGCAAGTAGAAGAAACAGGGACCACCTTTGGTGGGAAGGGAACAGCGTTTGGCATTGAGTCATGCCGGCCACATGACCACGGAGACGTCTTCGGACAGCGCTGGCTCATCGGCTTTGAAATGGAGATGAGCACCGCCCCCTAGAGTCGGGAATGACTAGCACGTATGTGCAATGGGAACCTTTACCTTTACCTTACAGTTGTACAGAGAGCTGAAGAAGCTTCTTGGATGAGAAGTGAAACATTTTCAAAGAAAAAACAGAAACTCCAGTTAACCTTTTGAAAAAGCTTTGGGACAACCATGACCTGGATGACTGAGAATCTCCATAGACACCTATAGAAGTATTAGCCAGTAGATGGCAGTGTTTACAAGTTTTGATCTATGGTATATACTGTATACTATGTACTCTTTTGTTCCAAATAAGGTTTCCTGTTTCCTGTTACAATTATATAGTTTAGCAGTAAAGCACATGGTGACTGTACTCTTTGTTTGTTCTGTGGTGCTATATATAAACAGAATTTCTAACAGGGATATTTGGGAATGCTGTTAAATAACTATCTTTTTTTTGCGGGACACAGCAAGGTTGCAATTCCAAAAACAACAGATGTGCTTTGATGAACAACTGCTGTGAAGGTACCATTCCCAGCAAGGGAAGGAAAGGAAAAGTGTTGGCTGATTGAACCAGACAGCTTTTTTGCACATTCCAAAAACGGCTCCACTCCCTTTACAGATAATTCATAAGATCCTCTTGTCATTTGCTAGTCTCTCTCACCCACGTAATCTCAGATTTCAGTGGCAGGGCACATTGAGAAATACATATTTTTTTAAAATAGTTTCCCGAGGACCGGGGCGACCTTTGAAAGTGGCCCACATCGCTTGACATTGGCGGAACGAGACGGAGCATTTTAAAAGCTTTCTCGTTTGACCTTGGGTCTCTGGAGTCAAAGTTTAGGCTTTTGATGGAATCGTGTGGCGTGATCGCCTCTCTAACCTTGAACAAATGATACTTTCCCTTTCCAAGGTCACCAGAAAAAAAATAAAGACTTTCCTCTTTGCAGATGAAACTTCAGAAGGGGAAAATTTGGGGGTGGGGGAGGGAGGGAAACCATGTTGCACTGGGGTTGAAGTCAGCCAAAGTCATAGTTAGAATGAGTTTTGAAACGGATAGCTTTTAAACGATGCCACAGGTAGTTCTCAAGTTCATTTTTTGTTGTTGTTAGTTGTGAAGGAAGTCGTGTTCGACCCATCACGACCCCATGGACAAAGTTCCTCCAGGATTTCCTGTCCTCTACCATCCTCTGAAGTCCATTGAAGCTCACGCAGACTGCTTCAGTGACTCCATCCAGCCACCTCGTTCTCTGCCGTCCCCTACTTCTTTTGCCCTCAACCGTTCCCAGCATTAGGCTCTTCTCCGGGGAGTCCTTCCTTCTCATTAGGTGGCCAAAGGATTTGAGTTTCCTCTTCAGGATCTGGCCTTCTAAAGAGCAGTCAGGGTTGATCTCCTCTAAGACTGACCGGTTGGAGCGCCTTGCAGTCCAAGGGACTCGCAGGAGTCTTCTCCAGCACCAGAGTTCAAAGGCCTCAATTCTTTGGCGCTCCTCAGCCTTCCTTATGGTCCAACTTTCACAGCCATCCATTGCAACTGGGAAAACCAGAGCCTTGACTATACGCACTTTTGTTGGCAGGGCTCTGGTTTTTAGTCTAGCTTTGCCATAGCTTTCCTTCCCAGGAGCAAACGTCTTTTCATTTCTTGGCTGCAGTCCCCATCTGCGGTGATCTTGGAGCCCAGGAAAATAAAATAATGACGTACAACATTACAGTGGCACTGAAAAAGTTTCCCACACTTACGACCGTGGCAGTCTATCCCATTGGATGGATGCCTTTTGATGATCAACATCAAACAGTGGATACACACTTTGTTTGTAAAAACAAAGACATTCTTCCATCTTCAAAAGTAACAGTGGAAAGCCTTAGTAAGACCACTAAGGCCTGGAATCTGGCATCCAGTTTTGGCCACCACATTACAAAAAAAGATGTTGAGACTTTGGAAAAAGTGCAAAGAAGAGCAACTAAGACAATTAAAAGGCCTGGAGACAAAAACGTATGAAGAACGGTTGCAGGAATTGGGTATGAATTGGATACAATCAAAGGGAACATTAGGACCGGAACGGTAGGCACGCTGGTGCTCTTATGCGCGTCCCTTACAGACCTTTTAGGAATGTATGTACTTATGTATGTATGTACTTATGGCCAGTCTAGAGAAAAGAAGGATTCGGGGGTGACCTGATAGCAGCATTCCAGTATTTGAGGGGCTGCCACAAAAAAGAGAGGGTTAACTTATTCTCAAAAGCACCAGAAGGCAAGACAAGAAATAATGGACGGAAACTATTCAAGGAAAGAAGCAACTTCTCTGAAATGGTATAGGGTTTCCTGCTTGAGCAGGGGGTTGTATTAGAAGATCTCCAATAGACCTTCTAGCTCTATTCTGATTGATTGATTGATTGATCGATTGAAATAATGTAAAACCTTCTAGACAAGGAGCAGGAAAATAAAATAAAATACCCATCTCTTTCCTTTGAAAGCTTAAGGAAGGTAGCAGTGGTGAAATCCACATTTTTTTTACTACCGGTTCTGTGGGCATGGCGTGGCTTGGTGGGTGTGGCAGGGGAAGGGTACTGCAAAATCTCCATTTCCACCCCACTCCAGGGGAAGGATTCTGCAAAATCCCCAGGCCCTCCCCATTCCTGGGGAAAGGATATTGCAAAATCTCCATTCCTACCCCACTCTGGGGCCAGCCAGAGGTTGTATTTGCCGGTTCTCCGAACTGCTCAAAATTTCCGCTACCGGTTCTCCAGAACCTGTTGGATTTCACCCCTGGAAGGTAGACAGCATAGATCATTGTTTTTCAAACATGGGCAGTTTGAAGATGTGTAGACTTCAGCTCCCCAAAATAGACCATTCTATTGGAAGATTCAATATCCTCAAACCATGAGATGTTTAAATTCTACCCATCAGACCAGTTCTGATTCTCGTCGCTTAATTTGGAGGGCAACCTCTATTTTCCATTTGAGAAGATTGTATCAGGGTCCAAATGCCACGTTTTTTCCACATTTCCCTCCCACACAGATTAAAATGCGGCGTTAGCTTATCGAGAACGATATCATAAAGGACTATTGAAGTTCTACTGTAACTTTAATTAACAGCTTCCAGCGGTTCCTCTTTCTGCCTTCCAGCTCAGCACGGCTGGAAGATTTAATGTGATGGATTATTACCTTAATTTGTTATATTCATAACAAAATAGCATTATTTAATGTTGAACTGAAATAATTAGGAAAGGAAGGCAGTAATTAATCATCCTTCTCAGAGGCCGACTAAACAAGTGGGATTCATCGCCCGGTTCTGCAACCTCATTGCAAACGAAGATACAAAAAGGTCAGAACCTGCAAATAGGAAGGCACTAATTAACTTTGTTGGCGACCTTAGCGGTGCAGTGTGTGTAGTTGTGAAGTCTCGCCTCCGAGGGAAGGCATTGCTGGGGTTACAAAACAATATAGTATTTTGCAACGCCAGTATCACATAAAGCTGGAAAAGAAATGCCTCAGCAGAAGAAGGCTATTTAAAACCGTTCCGATTTTTAAAGCTGAAAGGGAGTTAAAAACAAAAAAAGAATTAAACACAATCCATCCATTTCACCCTACTTCAAGCGTCCATATGATCAAAACCAGCAAGGGGTTCTCTGCCCGGTTGCTGGGTGGGCGTGGCCTAGTCGGCTTCCTGAACCACAGCGGAGGGAGGGGGGCTGTTTTTGCCCTCCCCATGCCTCCAAAAATGTGGCTAAATAGGACGGCATTACTTCTGGGCAGGTGGGCGGGGCCTACCACAGTCGGCGCTTACCAGTTCATCTGAACCGGACAGAACCGGCTGAATCCCTCCACTGCCTCTATCCATCGGCTACTTTCAGTTCCCTATTTCTCACAGTTTCGACGTTCTGATTCCAAACATATTTCAAAACTACGTACTTTGCAAAAAATCACATTTCACACCAACAGCTCAGCAGGATTACAAATAGTTCTGATACGCTTTGAAATCTTTCTATCTAAAACGTTGGTTCGTGTAGCTTTTCAGGGCCTGCTTTTTTCCACTTAGGCCTTATCGATTCTAATCGATCAATAGGCATTTCCCACAGTCCAAACACCTCCTGCAATAATGCTGCTTAGTGTTGTGGTCCATCAGCAGCCTATGGAGCTGGCAACGGAATTGGACAGCGATGAGGCTGAGGCGAGGCCAGGGCCATCAGGAAGTGAGGTGCAGACTCCGGAGCCTCCGGAGACTGACAGTAGTGAGGCAGAGGAACAGGAGGAGCCTGTTCCTAATGCACGCATGAGAAGAGCTGCCAGAAGGCAAGAGCAGCTCAAGCAAAGAGGACGACTCGGGAGTAGGGCCAAGAGATGATTGGCCCCTCCCATAAGGCTTAAAACAGACCAACACTGGTGTTTCAGCTTTGCCAGAAAACAACGTTGTAGCTGCGTCTTCTGCTTCATCTTCTGCTTTGTATATGTCTTTGTTTTTGTGACTTCTGGACGTTTGCCAGGAAGGGCCTTTGGCAGTTTGCCTAATTGGACTAAGGTTTGTGAGATAACTGAGGAATTTGTGTTTGGGAGGCATTTGTTTTACTTTGAGTTGAACAACGCTGGGAATGAAGTAATTCCCAGCTTTTCGGATAAAGTTTGTTTTTCCATGGACTAAGTTTATTACTACCTACTTGGGCCTGGGTCACAACACTTTGCTTGGTAAGGTAGCTAGTGTACATTGATCCATCCACTTCAAAGATCTGGAACGTCAACGATCTGAAACCTGAAAAGATCTGGACCCTTTCCCATTCATGCAGCTAGATGTGACCACGGCCCAGTTGCTTTCTATCTCTCAGTTGTTCTGAAGGAGTGAATAAAGGCCTTCCCTTGTATGTCGCCCCTAGGCACCAAGACTTTGAGTTGTCATCTCTGTGATCTAGAACTTTGAGGATTCTGAAGCGTGGAAAGATGTTTGCAAGGTGTTGGAATGAAACTTGAAACCTTTAATGAGAGTGTTTAGCAGATGAAGAGAAAATAATATTTTGGAGATGGTTGTCAGTAAAAAAATTTTTTAGAAAGCGCATGATGCTTTGCAGACCGTGTGCCAAGCTTCTTGCTAAAGTGTGCCAATCTTGCATTTTGGAAGCTCAAAAAAGGGAATGGCAACACTTGGATACTTATGGACTATTTAATTATGAAGCCCTTTTGTTAATCTTTAGTTGCGGACATGTGCAGAGATATCATTATCATCCTCATTTAACAACCCCGCAGTCCCTTGTGGGATGGAGTCTGAGCAACTGAATGGAGCTAGCAGAATATTTTAATGGTCAGATGCCCTTCCTGTCACCAATGCGGAGTTTTGTTCAGCAGATCTATTCTCAGTGTGCCCAGAGAGAGAAATATCTGCCTCTACCTAGGATCGAACTCACAGCCTCCTGATTGGGAAGCAAGAGCTCCATTTCTAGCCACTGCACCACTCCGGACATGTGCAGAGTTATATGTTTATATAATGTGTGTGTGTGTGTGTGTGTGTGTGTGTGTATGTACGTATACATATAGATATACATCCACATATGTATGTATTTTTTGTATGTATGTATGTATGTATGTATCCATCCATCATCTATCTATCTATCTATCTATCTATCTATCTATCTATCTATCTATCTATCTATCTATCTATCTATCTATCTATCTAATCTATCATCTATCTATCTATCTATCCATCCATCCCTCCCTCCCCATCTCTATCTATCTATTGCCATATCTATCTATCTGTCTGTCTGTCTGTCTGTCTATCACCATATCTATCTATCTATCATCTATCTATCTATCTATCTATCTATCTATCTATCTATCTATCTATCATCTATCATCTATCTATCTATCTATCTATCTATCTATCTATCTATCTATCATCTGTCTGTCTGTCTATCACCATCTCTATCTATCTATCTATCTATCTATCTATCTATCTATCTATCTATCTATCTATCTATCTATCTATCTGCATCTTTATCTATCTATCTATCTATCTATCTATCTATCTATCTATCTATCTATCTATCTATCTATCTATCTATCTATCTATCTCTATCTATCAGTACCAACCTACCTACCTACCTATACATATATTATATAATCTTGTTTTTTACCACTAAATGCCACTTTAGGGAGGAAAAGCATTAATATGCTGGTTAAAGACTCTATTCATGCTAGATTAGCATTGTTAGACAGGAATAATAAAAATAGCTGGGCGTGATTAATATCATTGAAAGTTTCCTAAAATGAACGGCATAACTCTTTGAATTAAGCAGCTTGAACTGTAGCTAAGCATTCCTGGGGAGTGATTTCTATTAAAAAGTTAAGACCTCCGCTCTTTTTTTTCTAAAGGGAAATCTATCATCCGTGCAGGAATTACATAGCATTCACTGGAAGGCATATAAGGAAAAGCACTTCATAGACCATAAAGTGTAATAAAAGAATATCTAAAATTGACTGTCATGTTAAGCAGATTATTTATGTCTTTCCCTCCATTTCAAGAGGTGAGGACTTTCTGATCTATCGTTATCGGGTTTTTTTTCCCAACAGAAGCATCGTTTGCTTTGGGAGACTGGCAGTATTTTGAAGACAAGGTGTTTTTATTTCTTTATTAATTTATTGGGTGTAAAACATCCGGAGGAGGCTTAAGGATCACTGGGTTGGGACTGAGCTGTGGACGACATTCCATTTGTCCTGGCAAACAGAAGCAAAGCATCAAACCCAGAATCGTTCATGAGCTGGAACAAGACAGAGGCTAGAGAAATGTTGCCGAACCTTTTTGGCGCTGAGTGTCGGAATAGGAGCATGCGCTCACACGGCTCGTGTACCCAGATGGCTCTATGTGTCACTTCCAACATGCGTGCTATAGGTTTGCCATCACTGGGCTAGAGCAATGTGTCTCAAGTCTTGGCAGCTTTAAGAGGGGTGGATTTCAACTCCCAGAATTCCCCAGGTGCCACGCTGTGAGGTGATTGAGAGTTCTAGTCCCAGTTTAGGCATGAAAGCCAGCTGGGTGACTTTGGACCAATCACCAGGAGATCATGAGTTCTAGTCTTGCCTTAGGCATGAAAACCAGCTACGTGACTTTGGACTTTGGACCAATCACTAGGAGACTGTGAGTTCTAGCCTCCTCTTACCTGTGTATAATTCTGGGAGCTGAAGTCCATCGGGTCCATAATTGCCCATCTGTTCCTGATGGCTGAATTACTCTCCACAAAGCGTGTATTTGATCTCACAAAAATGGAAGGTCACTTCGATTCCCACCGTGGACGAATGGTTGCAGAAGCTGATGGAGTCGGCAGAAATGGCAAAATTGACTATTTTGATTAAAGAAAAGAAGTGCTTTTGTTTCCACATGGAGGCCGCTTCTGAACTATGTGCTCGAAGTGGAAGAGAATGATTTTGGGTTTTACCGATTCGATTGATCAATCCTTATAAGGATGGCTAGTTTATATTATTACAAAAAAGCAAAAAGTTGTGATTTGGTGTTGATTCTTTATTTTATTACAACAGAGGATATTGTGGCCCGCCAATGGTCAGCAGAGCTGGCAACAGATTTGGACAGTGAGGAGGTTGGGGAGGAACGTGGGCCAGTCCTGGAGTCTGGGGAAGGCTCAGATGAGGGCTCTGAGTTGGAGGCAGAGAAGGGGCCAAGACCATCTGGTAGTTTTTTGCTGCCTCCAGAGTTTCCAGAGTCTGACATTAGCGAGGCAGAAGAACAGCTGGAGCCTGTTCCCAGTGTGTGCATGCACACAGCTGCCAGGAGACAGGAACAATTAAGGAAACAGGGTCGACTTGGGAGTAAGGCTTGGAGATGATAGGCCCTTCCTATAAGATATAAAAGAGAAGTGAACGGGACGTGAGCTTTTTCAGGAAGCAATTAGTTCATCTGGTTGGTAAAAGCTCTGGGAAAGTTCTGTTTGACTCTGTGCCAAGTTTGGCCTTGCCCTGCCTGTGGCAATTATTTCTCTGGCAGCATTCCAAGGGAGATAAGGTGGGTGTTTATAAACATTCCCCTAAAAGACTGTTTGTGAAGCCTTTCAGACTGGGAATGACAATAATTCACAGCTGTATGAATTAAAGAGGTTTGCCCGGACTAAGTTTCTGCTGTTTACTTCTAAGGTTGCTTTTCTCCTTGATGAGTTTCCACCCATTGCTTCTTGTCCTGCCCTCAGGTGCTTTGAAGCATAGCTTGATTCCCTCTTCTTTTTAGCAGCCCCTGAGATATTGGAACACTGCTATCCTGTCTCCCCTAGTCCTTCTTTTCATCAAACTAGAGATACCCAGTTCCTGCAACCGTTCTTCATATGTTTTAGCATCTAGTCCCCTAATCATCTTTGTTGCTCTTCTCTGCACTCTTTCTAAAGTCTCCACATCTGTTTTACAACGTGGTGACCAAAACTGGACACAGTATTCCAAGTGTGGCCTTACCAAGGCCTTATAAAGTCGTATTAACACTTCCCATGATCTTGATTCTATCCCTCTGTTTATACAGCCTAGAACTGTGTTGGCTTTTTTGGCAGCTGCTGCACATGGCTGGCTCATATTTAAATGGTTGTCCAGTAGGACTCCAAGATCCCTCTCACAAGTTACTACTACTGTTACTACTACCGATCTTAACCTAGGAAGACAGGGAAAATTTTCTATAAACCTGGAGCCATCCCATCAAACATATCCAGACCTGATCACTAGCTCTTTTAGAGAAGACCATTGTCTCAGAAAGACAGACAGACAGACAAGACCCAGTGGCCTAGAAGTGAAGTTCTTGCCTCACAATCAGGAGGTTCTGAGTTCAGTCCTAGGTAGAGGCAGGGTCTCCTGCTTGGGCAGGTGGTTGGACTAGATGACCTGCAAGGTCCCTTCGAACTCTGTTAATCTGTCCCGTTTAGATAGATTTGCTAAATGACAAGGCCGTAAGTTGTGCGCGTCTTCCCTCCAGTTGCAGTTCCAACAAGCTAAAAGAGCCATTCTGCCTTCAACCCAGTTTTCCAGTCATCCGGAAGTAATTTTCGTTCTTGTCACTTATGTCGATGCTACCAAGAAAAGCTGGTCCTTTGTAGATTCCACTTTTAGACGTTCTGACCTTTCATAGCGGCACCTCAAGTTCTTTTTCAGAGTTAGCCGTCTTCTCATTTTTGAGGCATTCATTTCATCTTCACATCAGGTTGGGGAACTGTGTTCTTCTGCAGTATTGAATGATAATTGGAAAACGTTGAACAGGTTTTATGGATTCTGCTTAGTTCTCGGAAAACGAGAAAATACGGCACTATGTTGCTACTGGAGAGGATCATAGGATCTAGAAGATCAAACAGGCTTGTGGTTCCTTCTTCTTCTTTTTTTTTTTATTATTTGCATTTATATCCCGCCCTTCTCCGAAGACTCAGGGCGGCTTACATTGTGTTAAGCAATAGTCTTCATCCATTTGTATATTATATACAAAGTCAACTTATTGCCCCCAACAATCTGGGTCCTCATTTTACCTACCTTATAAAGGAGGGAAGGCTGAGTCAACCTTGGGCCTGGTGGGACTTGAACCTGCACTAATTGCAAGCAGCTGCTGTTAATAACACTGTCTTACCAGTCTGAGCCACCAGAGGCCCTTCTGATTGGCTTTCAAAGCGGGGTAGTGTTCAAGAAGCCAGCATTTTAACCAAGTCTCATTGACTTCAATCCTGACAGGAGGCAACTGGACTTCCTTGTTTTTTCTTTTGAAGACCTTTCACTTCTCATCCAAGAAGCTTCTTCAGAAAGAAAGAAAGAAAGTCCAGTTGCCTCCTGAAAAAAAGCACCTTTGGGACAACCACGACCTGGATGACGGAAAATCTCGACAGACTTTTAGCTACACAATTTGGGATGGAGATCCTTTGAATAGTGTGGGAGTAGGAATGGATTTCCAGAGGGGAAAAAAAAAATGCAGACTACAGGAATCAGGAGCGCCACTCAGGTGATTCTGAGGACACAGATAAACCTCCAAGTGGCCTCAATGACCCTCTAAAAAGATGCAAAGGACCAGCAGTCTTCAAGGAATATCAATCCTTCCACCCCCCCCACTATCTTATCAGAGCTGAAGAAGCTTCTTGGATGGGAAGTGAAACCTCTTCAAAAGAAAAAAAACAAGAAAGTCCAGTTGTCCCTCACCTTTGGGACAACCATGACCTGGAGGATGGAGAATCTCTACACTTTTGGTTACTGACACTTAAAATTATATCCAGGGTAGGATTTCATATCTGCCTCGCTTTGCATTCCTGAATATTTCATTCTGGAACATTTGCTCTGCCAGCCTTTCCTTGTTCTATCAGCACTTTGTATGAAATGTGTGTGCGTGTTTGCGCTCCATGCGGCCTCAGAAAGCAGGCGAAGAAATCAATAAGCAATTTATCTAATAATTAATGAGGGTGCCGGAGTGAATCCCCGTCCCCACCGTGAAAAAACCCTCCTGGACCGGGTTGGAGTGCTTTTTTTTGATTTAGGAAGTTGTCGGTTTTTCAATTATAGTTGGCTGGCTATTTTTTAAGAAGTTGGTGGGAGGGAAAAGAAGAAATGACCACAGGTGAAGACTGGCAGCTGGGAAAAAATAAAAAAATAAAAAAGACCATGTTATACAAAATTGCATGACATGCTCGGCTATACTGGATTAATTCGGTGCCAAAGGAAATTCACTGCAGCGGAGAGCTGTATGCTGAGGCTGCACTGATGAGCTTGATCTATTGTATAAGAACATTTTTTTTTTTGCATTTGTGGGAGAGCAACTGTTTTGCTGATAGGCTCCGGATTTGTATTAGAGCGTCACTAAGCTGAAAATGATCTAATTTTGTCTGTGTTTTGGAGGGGAGCGATACCAAAATGTACCTTTTCTGGTTCTTTTCTGTGCATGGAAAAGAAAAGCGCTGGGCTATTTATTTATTTATTTATTTATTTATTTATTTATTTGGTCCTTTTCCTCTCTTCTCTATTGTCTCTGGGGTTATAGAAATGGGAAGATGCTTCCTTAGAAAGAGGACAGGGCATTGGCCAACTCAGAGTACATCTGGATGTTCAAAAATAGAGAATCTGAGGTCATCCATTTGCAACTAGAATTAGAAAGAGGGCAGAGAAGAGCAACAACGGTGATTAAGGGGACTGGAGGCTAAAACATGTGAAGAACGGTTGCAGGAGCTGGGTATGCTTAGTTTGATGAAATGAAGGACTAGGGGAGACATGATAGCAATGTTCCAATATCTCAGGGGTTGCCACAAAGAAGAGGGAGTCAAGCTATTCTCCAAAGCACCTGAAGGCAGGAGAAGAAGCAATGGATGGAAAGTGATCAAGGAGAGAAGCAACTTAGAACTAAGGAGAAATTTCTTGACAGTTAGAACAATTACCATATTTTTTGGAGTATTAGAAGCACCTTTCCCCCTGCTTAAAAGGGTGGAAATTTGGGTGCGTCTTATACACCGAATGTAGCCCCGCCCACACGCTGGCCCCCAGCCTTTGGCTTCTGCCTCCCAGCAATTTACCTCCTTGCAGCAAGCAGCAAGAAGAAACAGCCCGTTTCAGCTTCAGCACAGCCTGATTAGCACAAGTTGATTGTCCGTTGGATCGGCTGCCCGACTCTCAGCTGTTTCAGGCTGCAAGGATTGCCATGGCCTATTGCTGTGTGGGCCTCCACTGCTCTACTGTAGCCTTTTTTTTCCTACCGGTTTGGGTGAACCGGCCCGAACCGGTAACATTTCACCCCTGGTTTTGCCCCATTTTACGACAGCTGTCCCTCATCGTTAAGGGAATCACTGCAGCTGCTCCTTAGCCGTTAACGTTACTAACACCATTGTTAAGTCAATCTGTTGACGTTGAAGGCTGTAAATGACAATCCCATGACCTTGGAACAGTTCAACTGTGAGTCAGTTGCCAAGCGTCTGAATTTTGATCACGTGACCATCGGAGATCCCGCAATGGCCGTAAGCGTGAAAAATGGTCCTACGTCCCTTTTTCCCCCCTCCAGTGCCGCTATAACTTGAAACGGTCACTAAATGAACTGTGGCAAACCGAGGACTTACCTGTCTATGTGCAGACGTTTTTTCTACCCCTTTGAGCTCCCAGGAGGAAAACCGAGGTATAAATCTACAAAATGAATCATCGCCGGATGGAAAATGATTACGGAACCTCTCAAATGAGATCAGTCAGAGGGGCATCGTGCATTATTTACATTAAAAAAAAAAAAAAAAGAAAGCCATGGAAACCAGCTCTCCAGTTATAAAGATAAACTCTTTCGGCATTCAGCGTTCGCCAGGCTCAGCAGATTTATTTTTATTTATTTATTAATATATTTTTTTTAAAAGAAAAAGCAAATTGCATTTGACAGGAATTGGCTGGGAAGCCGTGAGAATTGAATGAAGATAACCCGATTTTCCAAAAACTGTTGGACAAACTGCTTTACGAGCTCCGCGTGAAGGAATAAAGGTGAAGGATCTTTTCATGGAAGGTGCCCTTTCGATCAGAAGCCTGTGGTTTTCCATCAGATGAAGATATTTTTGTGACCCAGGCCTAAGTAGGTAGTAATAAACTTAGTTCGTGGAAAAACAAACTGTATTCGAACAGCTTTGAATTACTTCATTCCCAGCGTCGTTCAACTCAAAGTAAAACAAATGCTTCCCAACACAAATTCCTCAGTTATCTCACAAACCTTAGTCCAATTAGGCAAATTGCCAAAGGCTTTTCCTGACAAACGTCCTGAAGCCACAAAATCAAAGACATATACGAAGCAGAAGATGAAGCAGAAGATGCAGCTACAACGTTGTTTTCTGGCAAAGCTGAAATGCCGTTGCTGGTCTGTTTTAAGCTTTATGGGAGGGGCCAAACATCTCTTGGCCCTACTTCCGAGTTGTCCTCTCTGCTTGAGCTGCTCTTGCCTTCTGGCAGCTCTTCCCATGCGTGCATTAGGAACAGGCTCCTCCTGTTCCTCTGCCTCACTACTGTCAGTCTCTGGAGGCTCCGGAGTCTGCACCTCACTCCCTGATGGCCCTGGCCTCGCCTCAGCCTCATCGCTGTCCAATTCCGTTGCCAGCTCCATAGGCTGCTGATGGACCACAACACTAAGCAGCATTATTGCAGGAGGTGTTTGGACTGTGGGAAATGCCTATTGATCAATTAGAATCGATAAGGCCTAAGTGGAAAAAAGCAGGCCCTGAAAAGCTACATGAACCAACGTTTTAGATAGAAAGATTTCAAAGCGTAGTCCGCACCTCTTGTCCTCCTTCTTTCCTTCCTTCCTTTTGTCTCTCCCTCCCTCCCTCCCTCCCTCCCTCCCTCCCTTCCTTCCTTCCTTCCTTCTTTCCTTCCTAGATGGCAAGTAAAAAAAGAGTCCCACAAGTGGCTCTTTTCTGAGATTGCATTTGTCTCTGGAGAGAAATTGTGAGCCGCTGTCTCTTCTCGAAGCGATATTTACAATCCTCTTAGAAGCTGCAGTGCGGGGAAGTATACATCTGCCACACTTCATTATTTTTGTGGAGGGCTGCCTGAGATAGTTTTTTTTCCCCCCATATCAAAACATCACCGGGTTTAGACATCTGGCTGTTGCTGAGTTGTTGCACGATGAAAAGACACTCTGTTCATTAAACTCTTGCATGTGAAATCTGGAGGAAAAACATGCAATTATTTTCACGGAAACGTCCAGCTCGGCTGAAGTCGTGGTTTGGAGCGAAGGTGCTCTTTCGGTGGGGTGGGAAGTCATCTAATGGCTTCCATCCCAGCTAATTCCTTTGAGAACCTTTTTCCAACCATCCTGTGAAATGGTGGTTTAATTGCCCAACGTCATGTCTTCTTTCTCGGACAAGTCTCCATGGGGGAGAATGACTAAATGAGCATCTCTAAGAGTTGTGGTGGCGCAGTGGTCCGAGTGAGGTACTGCAGGCTACTTCTGCTGATCGCCGGCTGCCCAGCAGATTGGCAGTTCGAATCTCACCAGGCTCAAGGTTGACTCAATCTTCCGTCCTTCCAAGATGGGTAAAATGAGGATCCATATTGTTGGGGGGGGAAGAGGCTGACTCTTTGAGAAAGAGGGACGGGCCCAAGGTCACCCATTTGGCTTTCATGGCTACGCTGGGACTAGAACTCACCGTCTCCTGGTGGCTGGCCCAAGGTCACCCATTTGGCTTTCACGGCTACGCTGGGACTAGAACTCACCGTCTCCTGGTGGCTGGCCCAAGGTCACCCATTTGGCTTTCACGGCTACGCTGGGACTAGAACTCACCGTCTCCTGGTGGCTGGCCCAAGGTCAACCATTTGGCTTTCACGGCTATGCTGGGACTAGAACTCACCGTCCCCTGGTGGTTGGCCCAAGATCATCCAGACAGCTTTCACAACTACGTTGGCACTAGAACTCACCATCTCCCGGTGATTGGCCCAACGTCACCCAACTAATTTTCATGGTTAAGGCAGGACTAGAACTCATTACCTCTTGATGATTGCCCCAAAGTCACCCAGCTGGCTTTCATGCCTAAGGTGGGACTAGAACTCACCATCTCCTGGTGATTTTGCCCAAACTCTCGCAAATGGCTTTCATGGCTAAGGGGGGAACTAGAACTCACCGTCTCTCAGTTTCTAGTTTGGTGCTTAATCACAGGGTGTGTTTTTTTAATTGCAATTTTATTTGTAAACTCCCTTCCCATTCCTTTTATTTAGAACTTTCCATTCTAGTCTAAAGGCCTGTGTTCACCCATCCAAGAGCCAATCAGACCTGACCCTGCTTAGCTGTTTGGGATCAGCCATGCTTGGGTAGATATTACTGACATGTCCGTGCTATTGTCTTGTCAACAATACAGAAATGGCTCACCATTATCCTTGTCTGGATTTTTTTTGGGGGGGTAAACATCTCTGTATACACCCCTAGGATTCCTCAGTGGCTCCCATCCAACTATTAACCTGGGCTGACCCTGCTTAGCTCTGTTTCCTTTTTAGATTAGTTAAGTGGTCTGTTTTGATTGGAGAAGAGCTCAAAAATGTACTTTTTCTGTGCACAGAGTCCATTTAAACATTCCCATTGCATCCTAACTCATATTAAAGGTATTCACCCATGTAGTAGGCTGTATTACTATTATCCTTCTCATCTTCTCATCTTTCTTACTGCTTTTTCCTATGAGTATCTAATGATTATCACTTGTTGTCAGGGGTGAAATCTAAAAATTTTCCCTACCAGTTCTGTGGGCGGGGCTTAATTGGTGGGCATGGCTTGGTGGTCAGGTGACCGGGTGGGCGTGGCCAATAACAATAAATAATAAAAATAATAAATGAAGTACACAAAACAATAAGAGGTACCAAAAGCCAACTTTCACACTTTATACACACACATCACATCACAACACAACACAACTGAGTCACACACAATGTAAAAGCAGCTACACTTCACCCAAAGTGGCCCCTGCAACAAGCAGGAACCTCACACAGCCACAAAAAGCTCAAAAACCAACTTTCAACTTTACACACATGCAACACAACACAATGCAACTGACACACACACACACACACACAAAATGTCACATTGAGCTTTGTGAGATTTTGTGTGTTTGTGTAGTTAAAGTAAAACACCACAGAAACACACCAAATCTCAGAATGCTGCACAAATATTTTATTTTATTATTTTATTTTATTTATATTTTTAGATAAAAGCAGCTAAATTTAAAACTTCCTTAACTTTAATTTGCTATGTCTAAAAAAAAAAACCTCCTAAAAAACCCCCAATTAACTGTTTTTTAAAAGCTCCTGCCCCCAGTTACTTACCCAATTGAAGGAACAAGGCAGACAGATTGAGTTGCTCACTGATGTGATGGGTTGCAGGCAGGCAGATTGAGTTGCTAGCTGATGCAATTGATTGCAGCAGCTGAAGCAAGGCAGGAAAAGCAAGTGAGCCCGAAAGAAGCAGCAAACTGCCAAGTAGGCAAGTAGGGACCGGGTGATTGGGTAAGGGCATGGGTGGGGGTGGGGCAGGGATTTTTGCTACCGGTTCTCAAAACTACCCGCCCCCCATCACTACCGGATTTCCCGATCCGGTCTGAACTGGGAGCATTTCACCCCTGCTTGTTGTTGTATTTTAGGATTAATATGTCAGGGTTCCAAGTAATACCCTGAATGAAAAAAAACTCCAAGCCTTGAGTTTCCTCAAAGTTCTATTTTATTAGAGATGTCATACTGACACATCTGGGAAAATCCGAATCTGAAAGCTTCCAGGGTTTCCCCACCCAAAGAAAAGTCCATGTCCCTTCCCCCTGCACCCACATGTCCATCACATGGTCCAATCAGAGCACCGTCCCAACTGGAGATGCCACCCAGTTCCAGCTGTCCAGGTGCAGGGCAAGATGTCATTGACTCTCTGAGAAAGGAATGTTATTTTGACTATATATCACCCATGCTCCATACAATCCCCTCTCCTAGTTTCCCACAGTAGTAGTAAATGTGGCAGGCCTGAAGATCCAACGAAAAAGAGAGCTTCCAGACCTGACATGATAGTAACTATGACCTATCGCTTTGCTGTTTGCCTGTACACTGAGAGCTTATGCGCCGGAGACAAATTCCTCATGTGTCAATCACACTTGGCCAATAATTCTTCAATTCCCTTCACCTTTGGGACTTATGCTGAAGTTGGCCCTCAATGTTACCTACTCTCAGTGGTGGGATTCAAATTTTTTTACTACCATTTCTGTGGGCGTGGCTTGGTGGGCGTGGCATAGCTTGGTGGGAATGGCAGGGGAAGGGTACTGTAAAATCTCCATTCCCTCCCCACTCCAGGGGAAGGATACTGTAAAATCCCCATTTCCTCCCAATCAGCTGGGACTCGGGAGGCAGAGAATAGATGGGGGCAGGGCCAGTCAGAGGTGGTATTTACCAGTTTTCCGAACTACTCAAAATTTCCGCTACCGGTTCTCCAGAACTGGTCAGAACCTGCTGAATACCACTTCTGCTAGTTAGGTAATGAAATGTCTTCCTTGATCAGGGTATTGTTTTCTGCTTGATTGTTTGTCCGGTGTTAATCCCTGCTTATCTGGGTGCTGGTTACTGGAATGGGTGTGCTCTGGTCTTAAACAGGGAGCAAACCCCAATCTCACTAGCACTGATGGAGATCTGTGGATTTCAAGTCAACATCTTTGGTTGGGGAATTCTGGGTGTTGACATCCACACATCTTAAAAGTTTCCAAGGTTGAGCAATACTATCCTACAGTATCATTTTGGGTGCAACCAGATGATTGCAGCCAAATGATACTATGGGTTGCATCCGGTGGTGAAATTCAGTTTCTTTTTACTACTGGTTCTGTGGGTGTGGCTCAGTGGGCGTGGCTTGGTGGGCCTGGCAGGGGAAGGATACTGCAAAATCCCCATTCCCACCCCACTCTGGGGCCAGGCAGAGGTGGTGTTTGCCGGTTCTCCAAACTACTCAAAATTTCCGTTACTGGTTCTCTGAACTGCTCAAAATTTCCTCTACAGGTTCTCCGAACTACTCAAAATTTCCGCTACCGGTCCTCTGAACTGCTCAAAATTTCCGCTACAGGTTCTCCAAACTACTCAAAATTTCCGCTACCAGTTCTCTGAACTACTCAAAATTTCTGCTACCGGTTCTCTGAACTGCTCAAAATTTCCGCTACAGGTTCTCCAAACTACTCAAAATTTCCGCTACCAGTTCTCTGAACTGCTCAAAATTTCCGCTACAGGTTCTCCAAACTGCTCAAAATTTCCACTACAGTTTCTCCGAACTACTCAAAATTTCTGCTACCGATTCTCTGAACTGCTCAAAATTTCCACTACAGATTCTCTGAACTACTCAAAATTTCCGCTACCGGTTCTCCAGAACCTGTCAGAACCTGCTAAATACCACCTCTGCCTACTCTCGGTTTCCGAGGATGAGCCAGACATCCCATATGTGTACCAGCTTTTGAATAAAGTCAAAACACCCCTCCGGGGAGATGTTTAAACGAATTTGGTATAACTGTAAGAGGAAACGAAGCTTTGAAGTCCTTTAAAAGGGGCGCCTTTCTTATTGTGGGTGATCAAACGCCGTGGACCGCGCTATCTTTTTCTAAACTTGAAAGCGCCATGGATCCTTCAAACCTGGAGAAAGCACAACGACGTTACCTCCTTTCCGCGTAATTTTTTATTTTTTTCAGAACAGAGAGTCGTGTTGCATCTGGTTACTCCAGAGGCCTGACACAATTACTGCTGAGAACAATGGAGCTAAAAAGACCCTGGCAGGTTTTTTTTAATGGGGGGGGGTGGAAGAGGGTCTGGGCGTGTGGGGGGGGGGCGCAAAGAGAATGGAGGAGCATGCGAGGCGAAGTTATTGTTCTTCCAGCTTTCCAGCTTTATTGCAAACCATCCTAACGCGTTTGCCTTCCAGGAAAGGTTGGAAATAATGGTGGAAAAGAAATTTAATATTTCTCTCTATCTATTGCAAGATTGTCCCCTGCGGATGTAAGAGACTTAAAGTGTGGGGGAGTGTGTGATTAACGGGGGGGCATTGCCAGCACCCCATGGCCGAAGAGGCCCCCATTCCAAAGTATGGATCCTGCATTTCGAAACGAAATGAGTCCCATCGTTTTCCAGCAAACTAATTGGTCTTTTGTAAGACGAATATAGTGTTGAAAGACTGGGTTGAATATGCTATCATGAACACTAAGCCCTGTTTGTAATATGTCTATATCTATATATCTATCTCTATTGCATCTCTCTCTCTTATCTATCTATCTATCTACTTGTCTGTCTGTCTGTCTATCTATCTATCTATCTATCTATCTATCTATCTCTATCATCTCTCTCTCTCTCTCTCTCTCTCTACTATCTATCTATCTATCTATCTATCTATCTATCTATCTATATCTATCTATCTATCTATCTATATCATCTCTCTCTCATCTATCTGTCTATCTATCTATCTATCTATCTATCTATCTATCTATCTCTCTCTCTCTCTCTATCATCTATCTCTCTCTCTCTCTATCATCTCTCTCTCTCTATCATCTCTCTATCTCATCTCTCTCTCTCTCTCTCATCTATCTGTCTGTCTGTCTATCTATCTATCTATCTATCTATCTATCTATCTATCTATCTATCTATCTATCTATATCATATCTCTCTCTCATCTATCTATCTATCTATCTATCTATCTATCTATCTATCTATCTATCTATCTATCTCTATCATATCTCTCTCTCTCTCATCTCTCATCTATCTATCTATCTATCTATCTATCTATCTATCTATCTATCTATCTATCATCTATCTATCTATCTATCTATCTATCTATCTATCTATCTATCTATCTCTATCATCTCTCTCTCTCTCTCTCTCTCATCTATCTATCTATCTATCTATCTATCTATCTATCTATCTATCTATCTCTATCATCTCTCTCTCTCTCTCTCTCATCTCTCTCTCTCTCTCTCTATCATCTCTCTATCTATCTATCTATCTATCTATCTCTATCATATCTCTCTCTCTCTCTCATCTCTCATCTATCTATCTATCTATCTATCTATCTATCTATCTATCTATCTATCTATCTCACTCTCTCATCTCTCTCTCTCTCTCTCTCTCTCATCTATCTATCTATCTATCTATCATCATCTATCTCTATCTCTCTCCTTCCATCCATCCATCATTATATAATTCCCCCCATTAGCTTTGTTCCTATAGATTTCATAGCCAACCTTTAAGGATCAGAAAATCACACTCTGGATTATTGTGACAATTGTCGGATTGTTTTCTTTATAAGTCTCACTTGCAGGTGATTATTTCAAACAGCGTTCCTCCCTTTCAGCTCTTTATTTTTCCTGTCTTTTCAATGATCATCAGTTCCCATCTCTGATTGAGGCGCAAGGGTGAAAAGAGAGCCAAAGGGGAAATTGGAAAGTAAACAGAATAACAGATTTGGAAGGGACCCTTGGAGGTCTTCTAGTCCAACCCCATGCTTAAGCAGGAGACCATATATCATCCCAGATAAATGGCTGTCCAATCTCCTATTGAAGTTCTACAGCGCTGAAACTCCTACAACTTCTGGAGACAAGCCGTTCCTCTTGTGAACTCTTCACATTGTCTGGAAATTTCTGCTTAATTCTAGTTGGATCTCTCTTTCTTAACATGTAAGACTTTATAATAAATTCCAATTTTCAGCTACCATCCCTTTAAACCAGTGTTTCTCAGCCTTGGCAACTTTAAGAGGCCTGAACTCCAACTCCCAGAATTCTTCAGCCAGCCTGCATTTCCCTTGCTGGTTGGGGAATTTTGGGAGTTAAAAATTCAGACTTCTTACAGGTTACCAAGGTTGAAAAAAAAGAACACCCTTGTTTTATACATTGAATTCTCTCTTTAAAAACTGTAAGGTAAAGGTAAAGGTTCCCCTCACACATATATGCTAGTTGTTCCTGATTCTAAGGGGCAGTGCTCATCTCTGTTTCAAAGCCGAAGAGCCAGTGCTGTCCGAAGACATCTCCATGGTCATGTGGCCGGCATGACTCAATGCCAAAGGCGCACGGAACGCTGTTCCCTTCCCACCAAAGGTGGTCCCTGTTTTTTTACCTGCATTTTTTACGTGCTTTCGAACTGCTAGGTTGGCAAAAGCTGGGACAAGTAATGGGAGCTCACCCTGTTACATGGCACTAGGGATTCGAACCACCTTTCGATCGACAACTCAACATCTTAGCCACTGAGCCACCCCGTCCCTTGAAAAACTGTAATTCTCCACAATCTTTGCAAGCAGTCTAAAATGCTTCCTTTTCTTAAGGAACACAGCAATGCAGCGAGCGATTTTTCATATTTTTATATGAAATTTAAGTAATGGCCAGGGAGATATATCGCCTTTATTTTATTTTATATTTTTATATTTTTTTTGCTTTCTTTTTGATGGTTTCCTACGTGAGAGAGAAAACCCAGCAGCCAGTTTTCATTACATTACAGGTTAGAGACAATATCAAATTACAGCTTCACGTCTTTGCCTTTTCCAACCACAAAGTTAAGTACTGAGGTGGGACGAAGGTTCTCTAGTGTAATGTTTTTCACCTGCTCGACAAAAATAGGAAATTGTAATCTGCCGGAAAAAAAGCCATTTACTCCTGTTTTATGATTACTTGGAGGAATTCCTTAATTCTAGGAATAGATTTTACTCTTTATCACAAAGGTGCCGATTCTGGACCCAGCTGAGAGATGACCCTGGCTTTTGAACAGTATATTCATTGTGAGAATCATGGTTCGTATCATAAAATCTTCATGTTGTTTTGCAGAAGTTAATTCTAGAGCAGTCTTGGCGAACCTTTGGCGTTCTCGCGTGCCGACCCGCATGCAAAACCATCCTGTGCCGAATGTGTGGCCGCGCCGGCTCCCATCGCATTCCTGTGCTCAAATGCGCGCTGGTCAGCTGGCCGTTGCGCACACGGTGCTGGCGACCTTGGAGGTGTGGCATTCCATAGCGCATGCACACGACGCCAACCCAGAAGGCCGGGTGCCGGCTTGCATATGCGTGATGGACCGCCGCACTTCCGGGGTCCACTGGCACCACGCTTGCGACAACCAGCTGACTGGTGCGCATTTGAGTGCAGGAATGTGACGAGGAGCCGGCGAGGCCGTGCACTCAGCATGGGATGGTTTCGTGTGCCGCTTCCGGCACGTGTGCCATAGGTTCGCCAACATTGTTCTAGAGAATGGAAGAGAGAAACAAAATGGCAAGGAAGGTATTGGGTAGCGTGAGGATTTGCTTGAAGGGGAAAGGGAAAGAACGAGAGAAGATAAAACAGCAATTGGGGAATGGGAGAGAGAAGGGAAAAAGAGTAACATTCAGCCCAAAAAGAATCTCAAAAGCAAATTCCCTTTGGTCCCATTATATGGTAGAATGTAGAAGAAGAGGCAGAACTGGGAGCAGAGTCAAAAGGGAACATAGCTTAGAATTGCTACGTGTCCACAAACATTCAAAGCAGGGGTGAAATTCAGCCGGTTCTATCCGGCTCGAGAGAACCGGTAGCGGCTGCTGCAGGAAGCTCCACTCACCTACACGGACGTCATAACGTCGGGTTTTTTGCAATCATTTTAAGTCTTTCCACGTGCGCACAAAGCTTTGCGCATGCGCAGATGACAGTGTGCACATTTGTGAACCAGTTGGGAAGGTAAGTGAATTTCACCCTTGATTCAAAGTCCTTTGAATTCCATTAATTCTTATTTAGCATCGATTTAACGCTGACCATTAGTTGACTAGATTCTTGTGTAAATATTTGAGTAAGAAATCTGAACTGGAATTTAACGTGTAGTCCTCATTCTTCCCACATGGCATAAAAATGAGGCAGGAGTTTCCTCCTCCTCCTCCCTCCGATCTGCGTCGACCATATCCCACACTATAGTAACTGTAAAATCCTTTCTTGTTTTTCTCTGAATCTTCGGATTGTGTCTCCTTCATCATTTATTTATTTGTTTGTTCGTGTATTGATTTGATTTTCTTTCTAATCTGGCCAATTTACAGTTTGGAAGGAAGAGGAAAGCAAAGAATTAAAAATAACGATGAGAATAAAACAGCCTAATATTATAAACCTTTGGAGCACGCGGAAGATGGCGTGTGTGAACATAGTGTGTACGCACACACACATTTGCAAGCCGGTAGGGAAAGTAAGTGAGTACCACCCCTGGAGGAAAGAGTTGTTGTGTGTGGTGTCCTTCTTTTTAATTTTTGAATATTTTTATGGTGCTTGCTGCTTTTTTTGGAAAAGAGTCACAATATTTGGTCCCGACAATTGACACAGGTCTGCCAAGAGCTCGGCCCGTATTTCGAATGCTAATTGATTTTATTTAGTCTTCCTCCCTTGCGCATTTGTCACTGTCAGCCTTGTCATTATCTTAATGTTGTTGTAGCCCGTGAACTTTTCCCGTAAAGTCATTTTAAAGGCAGGGGTCTTCCAGCACAGATGCGCCAAGTGTAAACTCAGGTTCCGCCGAGACCCACAGAATTGACCAAAGGTGACCCGGTGGAAAAGCATCTGCTGGAAGAACAGGGCTGGGCCATCTGTCTGACTCTTTGCCATTTGAAAGAAACCTGTTCGTGGTTCGGTCCCCCGGCAGGTTAGAAGCTACAGCCAAGGCTCTCGCCATTGGCTGAGGTTCAAAATGAGAATGCGTGGAAGCAGGAAATTTTTGCAAAGGTCATTACTTTTAATAAAACTCCCTCTTCCCTCCCTCTCTCCTGATTTTCCTTCCTTCCTTCCTTCCCTCTCTGCCCCTCCCACCTTTCCTCCCTCCCTCCCTCCCTTCTATTTTTTCTCCCTCTCTCACTCCTATTCTTCCTTCCTTCCTTCCTTCCTTTCTTCCTTCCTTCCTTCCTTCCTTCCTCCTCCCTCCCTTCCTCCCTCCCTCTCTCCCTCCTGCCATTCCTTCCTTCCTTCCCTCCCTCCCTCCCTGCCCCTCCCACCTTTCCTCCCTCCC
The DNA here is from genome assembly GCF_028640845.1 of Ahaetulla prasina. Lineage (NCBI taxonomy): Eukaryota > Metazoa > Chordata > Lepidosauria > Squamata > Colubridae > Ahaetulla > Ahaetulla prasina. The sequence continues at coordinate 5,673,410 of NC_080549.1, read as the reverse complement.
TTGCTACCTCCTATTTTTCCTCTCTCCCTCCCTCGCTCCGATTTTTCCTTCCTTCCTTCCTTCCTTCCTTCCTTCCTTCCTTCCTTCCTTCCTTCCTTCCCTCCCTCTCTCCTCCTGCCATTCCTTCGTTCCTTCCTCCCTCCTCCTGCCCCTCCCACCTTTCCTCCCTCCCTTGCTACCTCCTATTTTTCCTCTCTCCCTCCCTCGCTCCGATTTTTCCTTCCTTCCTTCCTTCCTTCCTTCCTTCCTTCCTTCCTTCCTTCCTTCCCTCCCTCCCACCAACCTTGATAGGAGAAGCCACTAGTATATCAAATGAGAGCAAACTCCCACTCGCTTCTAAGCACTGATGATGTTACCTAGTAGGATAATGAAACATCCACTAGAAAACCACCGATCTCAAAGAGCACCAAGGACTCCACAGCATTGGAAGTGCGTGGTATTATTAAGAACATTTTTTGTTCCATTTTTCTAAAGGCCCTAAGAGTAGTAGACTTGGCTTCCTCTTGCAACGTGTACTTCCAACCTCAACCGAGGAGGAGTTGATAGTGGTTGAAGTCGTTTCTCTCCTTCCCTCTTCCGGATCTCAGATAGGATGGAGATAAGAGACGTATAATATACCTCCTTCAGCAATTCGGGACCTAGCACGCCGCCTCCTTTGTATTCATGACGCTTAGCCCTTTGCGGTGTCAGCATTTTTATTCTTTCTTCAAAGATGGCTTTTCGTGAGGTCATTTAAAACCAAATTGAAAAGCCACAACGGCGCGAGCTTTTGACCTAGAATGTGTCTGACCTCCCTTCTCCCCCCTGGTAAGACACTCACACGAAAGCCGGTTTTGCTGACATGCAGCAATAAATTCATCCTTTATCCTTCGTATCTCCTCCACGTGAACCGGAGGGGAGGGTGGGGCGAGAAAAGGAACGCTCGGTTTTGACGGGACTTGAGTAGCATCGTCTCCGGCACATTCGCGGTGTAGCTCCGCGCGATGTCGAACACGTGGGAAGAAGGCCAAATAAGCAGAAACCTGGAAGACAGTTGTGAGACTTTCGTCCTTGGCGCCTTTGTCCAGTCGATCTCAGAGCTAAGTCTGAAACCTGTTTCCTGGGGGAGATAGAAACACATTTTGTCTTAAAAATATTCAACACTGGCTCTTGTGTCACCTTGCATTCACCTCTCCAGTTGCCATGGCCGGGCCAAGCCGTGTTCAATTCAAAATCAGGATCTGTTGCTTTTCTTTTTTCTTTGGAAACATTTTTATTTTATTTTATAAACAAGGTAAAAGTAAAGGCAAAGGTTCCCCTCGCACATACGTGCTAGTCGTTCCCAACTCTAGGGGGCAGTGCTCATCTGTTTCAAAGCCGAAGAGCCAACACTGTCCGAAGACGTCTCTGTGGTCATGTGGCCAGCATGACTAAACGCCAAAGGTGCACAGAACGCTGTTCCTTCCCACCAAAGGTGGTCCCTATTTTTCTACTTGCATTTTTTACCTGCTTTCAAACTGCTAGGTTGGCAGAAGCTGGGACAAGTAACAAGAGCTCACCCCATTACATGGCAGCAGTAGGGATTCAAACCGCTGAACTGCCGACCTTTCGATCGACAAGATCAGCGTCTTAGCCAGTGAGCCACCGCGTCCCTTTTTTTATAAACAAACAAACACACAATACATAATTAATCATTCAGTGTATCATCTAGGTACATCTTTTGTAACTTCTTACTCCTCCAATCTTCATCATTTCTTAATATTTTCCATTCATTTGTTATAACATTCTCCCCACATTCTTCATTTATTTATTATAACATTCTCCCCATATTTCTTGTTTTACTATTAATATATTTGTCTATTTTCACTCTCCCCTTTCTTCTTCCATTGTTTCCTTACAAAATTACCCTATAAATATCTCTTCTCTAACCAATAGTAAAATTGTCCCCATATCTTAAAATATTCAGATTCCTTTAATTGTCAAAGTCAATCTATTCATTTCTGCACAATCCAATGTTTTTTAAATTACTTCCCCCTCTGAAGGGATTTTCTCTGGTTTCCATCTTTGCGCAAATACTATCCTCGCTGCATTTATTACATGTATAATCAAATATATATTTTCTTTACTGATTTTCTCTGGTAGGATACCCAATAGGGCCTCTGGTGGCTCAGACTGGTAAGACAGTCTGTTATTAACAGCAACTGCTTGCAATTACTGCAGGTTCTAGTCCCACCAGGCCCAAGGTTGACTCAGCCTTCCATCCTTTATAAGGTAGGCAAAATGAGGACCCAGATTGTTGGGGGCAATAAGTTGACTTTGTATATATATACAAAAGGATGAAGACTATTGCTTAACATAGTGTAAGCCGCCCTGAGTCTTCGGAGAAGGGCGGGATATAAATGCAAAAAAAGAAAAAAGAAAAAAGGAACAGCTCAGATTTTAATTCTATATGTTGTTGTAGCATTTATTCTAATCATTTTAATTCTAGAAATTCCAATAATTTCTCGCTTCTGGACAAGTCCACCACGAACTGTTGCTTTTCTTCATGGCTTCCTATCTGATAGATTACCTGCAGCTTGGAGCATGGACGAGTACCAATAGAAGAGATTATTTGTAGTTGGGGGTTGAACAGAGGGGTCCTTGGTACTTTCTGAGCTTGGTTGTTTTCTTGCACGTTTCATTACCTGACTAGGTAACATCATCAGCGCGAGAAGGGAGTGAGGTTTGAGGAGAACAGGAAGGTGAGGACGATATGGGATCCTTGGTGCTTTCTGAGCTTGATTGTTCAGACAGTCACTTGTCTGAAATAGTATGTGTGGGGAGGGGTCTCCTGCTTGAGCAGGGAGATCAGACTAGAAGACCTCCAAGGTCCCTTCCAGCTCTATTCTGATCGCTCGAGATGGCTTCTCTGCAGTGACCCGTGAATAAGAAGCGAGCTCTTGATTGAGTTAGAGAGGTATTTGTGCAGTACGCTCTCCATGAGCCACGCTTGAAGGCAGCTTGAGACCTGCAAGTGATGCAGAATATCGTTGTCTGATTGCTAAATAAGGTGGCAAAATGGGAGACATTAAATCACCCATCTGTGGCCTTCTATTTATGGCCCTTGTGCACCGCGCCACCAAAGATCGGAGAAGTGGTTGGCTACGGATTTTTTTTTAGTGGAAAATTACGACTTCAAAGAAAAGGGTTGTTTTTGGTTGTTTAGCAAAGGGTCCCTTTGGGGGCTTGTGGATGTGATTTTTTTTTTAAATTGAACTCTACAAAACAAGGCTCAAGGATGCCATCCTGGGTGGACCAGCTATGCCGTCCTTGGTAAAATTGTGCCATCAAAATGATGCAATAATTCTAAGAATGCGAAACCACTTGTGACTCATTCAACGATGAAGCGTTTTTAAACTGCTGGAGCAAATTCATATTTGGAAGCATTGGACTGACTGAATATATATATGTGTGTGTGTGTGTGTGTGTGTGTGTGTGTGTGTGTGTGTGTGTAGGTCTTTGGTTATTCGGGTTTTCTCCCGCGTAAAATTGGAAGTGTCTTGGCGACGTTTCGACGAAGTCTCATTCGTCATCTTCAGGCTTCAGCTTTGTGCTTCTGGGAGCAATGTGTGATCGCAGCTGTTTCTTCCTTTTAACAGCTGCAATCACACATTGCTCCCAGAAGCACGAAGCTGAAGCCTGAAGATGATGAATGAGACTTCGAAACGCCGCCAAGACACTTCCAATTCTGTGAGAACTCGAAAGACATATACAAACACCCGCGAAAACCTCAGAAAACAAATATATATATATATATATATATATATATATATATATATATATATATGTATGTATGTATGTATGTATGTATGTATGTATATATGTATGTATGTATGTATATGTATGTATATGTATGTATATGCAAGAATGAGTCAAGCCTGAAAGACTATTGGCTTCCGGTGATACGTGGTATCAGTTTGTGTGAATGAAGTGACCAAAGGCAAGCAAGTCAATTCAATTTTAATTAGAGTCACAACCTCTGCTTTGTATTCTTCCCCTTCTCTGTTACTATTCAGAGACCAAAAAAAAAAAGAAAAACCCTTCCAGCTTAATCTTTTCTCTTCTACATCTCCATGCTAACCCTTTCTTTGTTCTCAAAATGAGGGACCCCAATTATTAGGACTATACACTCATCAAAAATCGTTTGTTAAAAAGGTTGTTAAACTTCCCGTCTGCCTTGGAAACAATTACTCCAAGGGATGAGAATTTAAGAGCTTTGGTTAATAGTATTTACTGAAAAGAAAAGATTGTAACACAAAAACTCGAGTGAGTGCTCTGTTTAAAATTAGGCGCTTATCTCTAAGTAAATCGGATGACCTATCTATTGGTTTCTTGCTTTTTCTATTAGAGGCACACTGGGAAAAAAAGTCACATTTATAGGGTTAAGTGGCTAGTTTTGAGAGAGAAAGAGAGAGAGAGACAGACAGAGACAGAGAGAGACAGAAACACACACAGAGAGACAGAGAGACAAAGAGAGAGACAGAGAGACACAGAGAGAGAGACAGAGAGAGACACACACAGAGAGACAGAGAGAGAGACAGAGACAGACACACAGAGAGAGACATAGAGTGACAGAAAGAGACAGAGAGAGAGAGAGAGAGAGAGAGAGAGAAAGACAGACAGAGACAGACACACAGAGAGAAAGCCAGACAGAGAGACAGAGAGAGACACACAGAGAGAGACACAGAGTGACAGAGCGAGAGAGAGAGAGAGAGCGAGAGGGAAAGACAGACAGAGACAGACACACAGAGAGAAAGCCAGAGACAGAGAGACAGAGAGAGACAGAGACAGCGAGAGACAGAGAGAGAGAACGAGACAGAGGCAATGAGGAAATATCACCTAGATCTGGGATGTCTAATCTTGGTAACTTTAAAACTCGTGGACTTCAACTCCCAGAATTCCCCAGTTCCCAGAAATCTGGGAATTGAAGTCCACAAATCTTGAAGTTGCCAAGCTTGGACACTCTTCGCGTAGATCATGCTTCTATACTGCTCGAGGGTGCAAATGTTGGCGTTGTATTGAATTCACAATGTTGTTGTTGAAGTCCACAAGTCTTCAAACTGCCAAGATTGGACATCCTTGACTTAGATCCTCCTCCTGTAACGGACAAGGGTGCAAACATTGGCGCTGAAACGGAATTCACAACGTTGGCGTTGACGTGAAGTCTTAAAACTGCCATGATGGGACACCCCCGACTTACGTTCTCTTTTTGTAGTGAAAAAGGGTGCAATTGCTGGTGCTGGTCCCAGTGGTGAAATTCAAAATTTTTCCCTACCGGTTCTGTGGGCGTGGCTTGGTGGTCATGTGACTGGGTGGGCATAGCTTGGTGGTGATGTGACCAGGAAAACCAATTATCACACTTTACACAAAAATAACACAAAAGCTACACAACTGACTCACACACAAGGCAAAAGCAGCTGGACTTCACATAAAATGGCCCCTGCAACAAGCAGGAACCTCACAGAGTCACAGAGAGCTCAAAAACAAACTATCACACTTTATACAAAAAATACCAGTTCGGGCAATAGGTAGTAAAAAAATGCTTTAAAAAGTTTTAAATAAAAAGTTCCCATGAACGCGCGGCACAGCTGATTGTCACAGCTGATCGTGGAACCTTTTTTTTTAAACTTTTTAAAAACATTTTTTTTACTACTTATTTGCCCGAACCGTTAATAAAAAAAAATGCTTTAAAAAAAAGTAAAAAAAACCCAACAACTTCCAATGATCAGCTGTGCCCTGCGATTGTTGGAGCTTTTTTTTTTTTTTTTTACTACTGGTTCAGACAAACCTGTAGCATTTTTATTACCAGTTCGGGTGAACCGGCCTGAACCGGTAGCATTTCACCCCTGGTTGGTCCCCATCAGATCGTACATGTTGCAGGTCTTCAAAACGGCAGGAGAGACTTGGAGCCTCCACCGACAATTTATGTAGCTTGCTTTAACAAATTAAGGACATATTTATCAAGCTAAGGACCGGATTTCTGCTCCCCGCTTTTATGGGTCCCAAGTCTACAGAGAACACAAGCCATTAACTTTGGGAAAGAAGCAATGTGTCTTAGAAAAGCTTGCTCCACAGTCGCGTTCCTCTCCTGGCCTTTAATTTCTGCCCCAAATGCAATTAAGAAAATGATGCCTGGGTGATTAGCTTCCTCAAGTGGCCTGAAATATGTAAATAACTTCTGCGTTTTCATTTGGTGGTGATGAATTGCCGGGCCTGTTCCGACGAAATCTCAATGAATCCCCCTTTTTTTTTCATTAAGTTGTTCTTCTAAAAAAAAAAAAAAATCAATAATATTTTCTTTAAATGGAAGCTGTGCCTGTTACCAATTTAAATCTCATTAGCTGTTGATTGTAGACGTTACCGTTTGGCGTTTGAGCGCTGGGGGTTTACGGAAGTCTCCGGCGGTAGCGTTGAATAAGAGGCAGAAATAACGTGGAAATGGTGGATTATGTTTAAGGCGGTTTGGTGAAGCTTAATCCGGGCGACCCACTCTGAGAGTCAATGAGTGAAAAGCCCCTGATTTCAGAGTAGGCTGGGAAGAGGGTTTGGTTGGAGATGCAAGATGGTTCATTGGTTAGCAGCCCTCAGCCTCAAAACCTACCCACTTTGGCTTGGCCCATTGGCCAACATTCTTTGTTGTTGTTGTTGTTGTTGTTGTTGTTGTTCTTCTTCTTCTTCTTCTTCTTCTTCTTCTTCTTCTTCTTCTTCTTCTTCTTCTTCTTCTTCTTCTTCTTCTTCTTCTTCTTCTTCTCCTCCTCCTCCTCCTTCTCCTCCTCCTCCTCCTCCTCCTCCTCCTTCCTCTCCCTCTCCCTCTCCTTCCTCCTCCTCCTCCCCTTCTTCTCCTCCTCCTCCTCCTCCTCCTTGCTCCTCCTCCTCCTCCTCCTCCTCCTCCTCCTCCTCCTCCTTTTCTTCTTCTTCTTCTTCTTCCTCCTCCTCCTCCTCCTCCTCCTCCTCCTCCTCCTCTTCCTCTCCCTCCCCTTCCTCTCCCTCTCCTTCTCCTGCCCCTCCTCCTCCTCCTTCTCCTCCTCCTCCTTCTCCTCCACTCTTCCTCTCCCCGCTCCCCTCTCCCATTTCCCTCCCTTCCTTCTCCTCCTCCTCTTTTTCCTCCTCCCACCCTTCCTCTCCCCTCTTCCACCCTTCCCTCTCCTCCTCCTCCTCCTCCTCCTCCTCCTCCTCCTCCTCCCTCTCCGCCCCTCCTTCTCCTTCTCCTTCTCCTTCTCCTTCTCCTTCTCCTTCTCCTTCTCCTCCTACTTCCTTCTCCTCCACCACCATCACCCTTCCTCTCCCGCTCCTCCTCCTCCTCCTCCTCCTCCTCCTCCTCCTCCTCCTCCTCCTCCTTCTCCTCCTCCTCCTCCTCCTCCATTTCAGAAATGATCTTACATAGTCTGGCATCAAAAACTTTAAACCTGCCAATCCAACCTGAAGAAAGAAAGAGGAAAAGCTTTGGTTCTTATTACCTTGATGATGATGATGATGATGATGATTTTTTAAAAAAATTGATCTTAAACTGGCAAAAGATTACATTGTAATGGCAACGACAGCTGGTCTGACTGTCACAGAGACTCAAAATTTATCTCAGTTTTATTCACACAGAGAACTGCACGGCTGGGATGGGTTTTTTTTTCCAGCACCTTATTATTTCCCTTCCATACACATCAAGATATCACAAGCGCCAATTATTCTCAATTATGTCGAGTCTTAAAAGAGATTAAGACAAGATTTGGAGAAGCATCAGAGAAGGCTGGAAGCTGACAGCCCGACACAGCTTGATTTTTGGATTAAGCAAAAACTTGACACAAGTACATTTACAAAAGGATATTTTTCTTTTTTTCAAAGTCATCCCATTGGAATCGTTTGCAAGGAGGACATCATGATAACACCTTTTATATGCAAATAATCCAAATTGCATTTATTACACTGTCAGGGCGCAACAGAAAAAATATATATATATTTTTTGCAGTGGGCAAACAAAACAATTTTGCAATTTCTGTTAGTCTTTCTTAATTGGTTAAAAACAACCAACCAGCAAGGCTAAAAGCAAACAGGGAGAGAGAAAGAGAGAGACAGAGAGGGAGGGAGGAAGGGAGAGGGAGGGAGAGGGAGGGAGAGGGAGGGAGGGAGGGAGAGAGGGAGGTAAGGTAAAGGTAAAGGTTTCCCTTGCACATATGTGCTAGTCGTTGCCGACTCTAGGGGGCATCTCCGTTTCAAAGCCGAAGAGCCAGCGCTGTCCGAAGACGTCTCCGTGGTTATGTGGCCGGCATGACTCGACACCAAAGGAACATGGAACGCAGAAGCTGGGACAAGTAACAGGAGCTCACCCCGTTACACGGCAGCACTAGGGATTCAAACCGCTGAGCTGCCAACCTTTCGATCGACGAGCTCAACGTCCTAGCCCCTGAGCCACCGTATCCCTTATAGAGAGGGAGAGAGAGAGAGAAACAGACAGAGAACATGCAGCCCAGAACTGTGTTGGCTTTTTTGGCAGCTGCTGAACACGGCTGGCTCGTATTTAAATGGTTGTCCACTAGGACTCCAAGATCCCTCTCACAGTTGCTACTATTGAGCAAGGTACCACATATATACTGTACCTGTGCATTTTGTTTTTCTTGACTAAATGTAGAACCTTCCTTTTTACACCATTGAATTTCATTTTGTTAGACAGCACCCAATGTTCAAGTCTGTCAAGATCCTTCTGTATCTTGAGCCTATCTTCTGGAGTGTCGGCTGTTCCTGCCAGCTTGGTGTCGTCTGCAAATATGATTACTTGTTCTCCATGCCGCAAAATTGTTCCTTAGTTTCCAACTTCCTACTTTCTCCTTCGTTCCAGCTTGGTTGGATCTCTCTTTAATGTTCTTATGCCTGTAATTTCCTGTCCTGCCCTCAGGGGCTTTGGGGAGTAAGTCAAGCCCCACTTCTGTCAGGAACAAATTGGCCGCTCTTGTCACTGTCCGACAGTTAAATATTCTACCATCGGTGGTGGGATTCAAATAATTGAATAACTGGTTTTCTGCCCTAATGACTGACTGGGTGGGAGTGGCCGTGGTGGGCGTGGCCAAGGGGTGTGACAGGCAGCACTCGGCCTCCTGCACCCGCCACGGGAACAGAAACGGGCCACGGGGGATTTGCGACCCCCCTCCCTGAAGCCTCCTGGGACCGAAAATGGGCCGCGGTGGGAGGATGTGCCCCACCCCCCTGCGGCCCATTTTGGGCCTAGGAGGCCTTCCTGCACTTCCCTGGGAGCTAAAATCAGGCATGGGGGGGGACACCTGGAAGGGGCGGGGAAGGGGCGGAGCCAGTCAACAGTTTAACTACCGGTTTGCCCAAATTGGCTGAATCCCATCACTGCTTAGCATCTGTATTTTGGACCGATTGCCATATTTCTCCTGTTGTATATTTGGCATCATGAAAAACAAAACAACAACAATCCACCAGCATGGCTGATTTCCAAAGGAGACATTGGCGTGTACCTTATACTTACACTTGGTGAGCAACTAAGATGATTAAAGGCCTGGAGACCAAAACATATGAAGAACGGTTGCAGGAATTGGGTATGGCCAGTCTAGAGAAAAGAAGGACTCGGGGTGACATGATAGATAGCAGTATTATATTATTTGAAGGGCTGCTTCGGTTATGAGCCACGGTGGCACAGTGGATAGAGTGCAGTACTGCAGGCTACTTCTGCTGACTGACTGCAATTTGGCAGTTCAAATCTCACCCGGCTCAAGGTTGGACTCAGCCTTCCGTCCTTCCGAGGTCGGTAAAATGAGGATCCAGATTGTTGAGGGCAATAGGCTGACTCTGTAAACCGCTTAGAGAGGGATGTAAAGCACTGTGAAGTGGTATATAAGTCTAAGTGCTACAGCCACCTTCCTTCCTTCCTTCCTTCTTTCCTTCCTTCCTTCCCTCCCTCCTTCCCTTCCCTCCCCTTCCCTTCCCCATCCATCCATCCATCCATCCATATCAGCTCAAGATTGACTCAGCCTTCCATCCTTCCAAGCTGGGTAAAATGAGGAGCCAGATTGTTGCGGGCAAGAGGCTGACTCTGTAAACCGCTTAGAGAGGGCTGTAAAGCACTATAAAGTGGTATATAAGTCTAAGTGATAATGCTATTGCCCCAAAGAAGGGGGGGTGGTTTGTCAACTTATTTTCCAAAACAGCAGAAGGCAAGACCAGAAACAAGTGATGGGAACTAATTAAGGAGAGAAACAGTCTGGAATTAAGGAGAAACTTCCTAACGGTGAGGACAATTAACCAGGGGAACAGCTTGCCACCAGAACTTGTAGCCGGTTGAGACTGGTTTGCCCGAACTAGTAGCAGAAAATGGGCCCACCCCAGCTCTATGCCATTCTATTTAGGCATGTTTTTGAGGCTGCGGGCTTGCGTGGATGGGTGCGCACATTTGCGAACCATTAGGGGAAAGTAAGTGAATACCACCCCTGAGTATAGGGTCTCCTGCTTGAGCAATGGGTTGGACTAGAACAGGGGTCTCCAACCTTGGTCCCTTTAAGACTTGTGGACTTCAACTCCCAGAGTTCCTCAGCCAGCTTTGCTGGCTGAGGAACTCTGGGAGTTCAAGTCCACAAGTCTTAAAGGGACCAAGGTTGGAGACCCCTGGACTAGAAGACCTCCAGGTCTATCCTGATTGATTGAAACAGTCCTTTTGCTTTGAATCTCGGCGCATCTTCTCCATGGCCACGCAGTGCCTGCAGTCATTGCTGGAGCTATTTAAATTCTGCAGGAGCATCCGGCTGCTAATGAATTGAAGCGGGAGGAGAAGAAGAAGAAATGACAAGCCTCCGTCTAGGAGGTGGGGGGGTGGGGGGTGGGGGAAGGGTCAACACCTTTTCAAGGAAAGGTTCCCCCTGTCATTTGAGTGGAAATGTTAATTGGCTTCATTGCAGTGGAAATTAGCGCTGCCAGATGTTGAAGCTGTAAGTCAGAGTGGCGAAAAGAGACTCTTCAAAGAACAATGGGGGCGATCAAGAGGAGACACGGGGTGTTTCCTTAGCTCCTCAGACTTATCGATCTGGATGAAATGATCTTGCTGCTTTGAAGCCAATATTCGGGACCTCTGGAATCCAGGAGGGTTGGGGTGGGGGGGTCAGTGGCAGTGGTGGGTTTCACATATTCTTACCACTGGTTCGCCCGGAGCGTGAACGCATCCGTCTGGCCTTCCGCCATGCACTTTGCTCATATACGTGCCTTCTGCGCCTGCACCCAGCCACGAAAATGTGGCTAAATAGGACGATATTACGCTGGGGAGAGAGACAGTCGCCGCTACCAGTTCGTCTGAACTGGTCTGAGCCGGCTGAATACCACCTTTGGTCGGTGGTGAAGGACCCACTTGTAAAACGGAGATCCAGAAGCCGATCGATAGATAAGGTGGGGGAAAAAAAACCCTCTGGCTTCCAACTTGGAAGAGCCGTTTCCTTTCAAGTGGGTCAACGTCCTGATTTGATAGAGGACACTTGTACGAGGCAGCTCTCCAGCCGTCTTTGGCTTCAGAAGAAAAACCCTGGTTCAACCCAAGGAAAGATGGGAGGAGGTTTTTGAAGTGCTTCTAGCAGGACTGTCGGATTCTGTAAGAGCTTTGTTTCCCTAGGCCCTCCGTCTGGCAAACTCCCAATATTCGTTTTTTCTCGCCATGTACATGTATACAGCCGGACTAGACTGTATTTGTTTCTCTGTGTCATATAATATATGTGGGTGTTTGCATAATTTTTGTATTTATTTATCTTGTTGTGTTCATGTAGTGTATATTGGAGGTGGTGACCCACCCACCTTCCTTCCTTCCTTCCTTCCTTCCTTCCTTCCTTCCTTCCTTCCTTCCTTCCTTCCTTCCTTCCTTCCTTTCCCTTCCCTTCCCTTCCCTTCCTTTTCTTCCTTTCCTCCCACTCTCCTTCCTTCCTCCCCCTCCTTCCTTCCTTCTTTCCTTTTCTTCCTTTCCTCCCACTCTCCCCCTTCTTTCCTTTTCTTCCTTTCCTCCCACTCTTCTTCCTTATTTCTCTTTCTTCTTTCCTTCTTTCCTTCCTTTTCTTCCTTTCCACCCATCTCCTTCCTTCCCTCCCTCCCTCCCTTCCTTTTCTTCTTTTCCTCCCACTGTCCCTCCTTCGTCCCTCCCTTCTCCTTCCTTCCTTTTCTTCCCTTCCTCCCACTCTCTTTCCTTCCTTCCTTCCTTCCTTCCTTCCTTCCTTCCTTCCTTCCTTCCTTCCTTCCTTCCTTCCTTTTTTCCCCTCCCTCCCTCCCTCCCTGTTGGAAGCAATGTTGGACATGCTCAGGATTCCTGATACACTTAGGCATGTTCAAACAATAAAGTCACACATGTCATCTCACTCATATTTCCTTATTGCCTTGAATTTAAACGTAGGCTTGAGGTAATGAGGTAGACTGACATGTCTAACAAACGCTGCAGTTATAAATTGCTCAGGTGACAGTTGCTAACATAAACTATTACAGGCAGATTGAGAATGTAAAGATTATTCAGGTGACAGCGAATGGCGGGAGGAAATGCTTGGAAATGGTGTACATGCTTGCTTATAATTGTTCGTAAAATATTATACAATTCAGGGCAATATGCGCCCAGAATCCTTAGTCTGCTGGAGAGATTTTAAATATAAAGCCTCAATCCATTATTTAAAAGGTGGTGGAGGTTAATGCGTGTCATGCATTCTTTATTGGCAACAGGGATGGAGTCTCGAGCACAAGTTGATTGTCGAAGAACGGAGAGCTTTTGTATACGTGCCCTCCAGAATTTAAGTTCTCAGCTTTTTCCTCTCGTCTTTCTGTGTTAATGGATAGTTGCTGCTTTGTTTAGTGGTCTTGAGAGACTGAGATATATTGATATAATCGTTCTCTTAAGTTTGGGGAGCTGCTGGCATTTACCTAATCACCTTTAGCTCCAGTCGTAGAGATACAAAAACAGAGAGCCACAAACAATACACACAACACCCATCCAGTCCAGTGGCGGGATTCAGCCGGTTCTGTCTGGATCTGTCGTGTCCCACTCCTCCGCTGATGGCCGGGTCAGGGAAATCCGAATCAGGCGTGCCTCTGCAGCTCTGCCAAAGTCCTAGCAAAGTCCTCAGGGCAGGCAGGTGATCAGAAAGTGACTTCAGCAAGATATGTTTAGACTTTGCCTGACTCAGAGAATGCCAGAAAGCAGATCCTTTATATAGGCCATGGGTGTGGCTCCATGACTCAGCACTTATCCAGGCCTGCCACTCCCTTCCTTCTGTTGCCTCCGCCTATCAAGTCTTCTGACGCGAGGGTCACTCCAGTCGGCAGCTGTTGGTAATAAACCTTCCTCAGGCTCACATGCTGTGGAGGAGGGGGAGGGGTCTAGTTGCTCTGTTTGCCTGGGCATGGAGCCAGAGCTGGGGGCTGGAGGTATTTCTTCTTCTTCAGCCTGTCTGGGCATGGAGCCAGGGCTGGGGGCTGGAGGTATTTCTTCTTCCGTGTTCGGAAGCAGATAAGAAGACCCCGGCTGAGGTGAGATTGGACGAGACACAACAGGATCGTGTGAACTGGTAGTGGCGACTGCGGGAAGCTCTGCCCACCCACCCAGACGTAATGCGTGACTACTGCACGCGCTCACATTTACGAACTGGTGTTGTGACCGAGGCCCAAGTAGTGATTACCAAACACAATTCAGTCCTGAACAAACGCATTTTATTAAAACAGCTGAGAATTAATTCATTCTCAGCTTAGTCCAAAACAAATTCTTCATAAACAGTCCTTCAGCCTTATCACCAACGTTTGTTGTCTTTGGCAACCTGCCAAAGGCTTTTCTTGGCAAAACCCCCACAAAGTTCAAGAGACGGTGACAAGAAGCAATTGAATCAACATTGCTTTTCTACAAACAACCCAACGCTCATTGCTGCTCTTTTAAGCCTTATGGGAGGGGCCAATCATCTTCTGGTCTTACTCCCAAGTTGTCCTTTTTGCTTCAGCTGCTCTTGCCTTCTGGCAGCTCTTCTCATGTGTGCACTAGGAACAGGCTCCTCCTGTTCCTCTGCCTCCCTGCTGTCTGCCTCTGGAGGCTCCAGAGTCTGCGCATTGCTCCCAGATGGTCCCGGCCCCATCTCTGCCTCTGATGCAGAGCCCTCGTCCGGGTCTTCCCTGACTCCAGGACTAGCCCATTATCCTCCCCAATTTCCTCACTGCCTGACTCTGCTGCCAGGTCCGCAGGCTGCTGGCAGGCAACAACAACCGGTAGGGAAGGTAAGTGAATCCTATCTCTGATCCAGTCCTCCCATCCTCTTCCCTAGTGGATCAGCAGTATGCTGTAGGAAGAATGGCAGAACCTTCAGGTGGAGTTAGAAGAGAAATAAGCCTAGAATCCCCACATAGCCATAAGAGGACTAAGTCCAACTTTCATTGAATTCCATGGACTCTTGTCTTACTCTAATCAGGTGGGAACCCTTAGTTGAGAAGATTAATGTCCAGCCAATAGTTGGTATAAAGGTAAAGGTTCCCCTCGCACATATGTGCTAGTCGTTCCCGACTCTAGGGGGCGGTGCTCATCTCCATTTCTAAGCCGAAGTGCCAGCGCTGTCCGAAGATGTCTCCGTGGTCATGTGGCCAGCATGACTAAATGCCAAAGGCGCATGTAGTTCTGTTAATGTGGTCCCTATTTTTCTACTTGCATTTTTTACATGCTTTTGAACTGCTAGGTTGGCAGAAGCTGGGACAAGGAACAGGAGCTCACCCGGTTATACGGCACTAGGGATTCAAACCGCTGAGCTGTATACCTTTCGATCGACAAGCAGTTGAGACCTGCTTGGAATTAGATCAGGGTCCATGGAATTCAAGGGAAGTTGGACTTAAAACCACTTGTGGCTACTATAAGGATTGTAGGCTGCTCCCGCTTTTAACTCCACCCCCAGATCTTCCACTCCTTCTCCTACATATATTACATTCCTGATTTATAGCTATGACTCCCCCCCCCTTTTTTTTCTGGTCCTAACTTTCAACCGCCATCTGCCTTCCTCTAAAGTTAAGATCTTGATGTTGGGTCTTACATTTTTGACAGCACAAGGAACAGGTCTTAATCTTCTTCATTTTGATCTTCAGACACTGGAAGACTGCTAGGTATCCTAACCCTTTTCAAAAGTGTTAACTTCTCATACTTAAATATACCCAGTTCCTCCAATGCCTCTTCACAGGACTTTGCTTATGTCCTCATAAACAGAGTCCCCCTATCTATCTATCTATCTATCTATCATCTATCTATCTATCTATCTATCTATCTATCTATCTATCTATCTATCTATCTATCATTTTATTTGTCAACAAATACAAGAAAACAAGTACAGAGTAGACACAGACTGTTTCATGGACACATGAAAATTTTTTTTGGGGAAAAAAGGATATAAATAGGCAAAATATAGCCATAAACAGATAGAATAATTATATATAATTGGGAATAGTAAGACAGGGACGGTAGGCACTCTGGTGCGCTTATGTACGCCCCCTTAGGGACCTCTTAAGATTAGAGAGACTAACAACAGGATCAGGTAGAGTGTTCCAGACATTTACTACTCTGTTATAGAAGTCATATTTCGTACAATTAAGATTAGAGCGAATTGCATTCAGTTTGACTCTATTGATGGCCCTTGTGTTATTACAGTTGAAATTAAAGTACTCATTTACAGGTAGGACGTTTCGGTAAACAATCTTATGAACTAAGCGTAGGTTGAAATGTAGGCGATGTAGTTCAAGGCTAACTAGACCTAAAATTCCAAGCCTGGTGGTAGAAGGAATTTTATATTTTGAGCAGAAGATTTGAGAACTCTCCTAGTAAAATATCTCTGGACCCTCTCTAATGTATTGATATCTGAAATACAGTGAGGGTTCCAGGCAGGTGAACAGTAATCAAGGATAGGTCTGGCAAAGGTTTTATATGCCCTAGTTTGGAGTACAGCGTTACCAGAGAGAATGGTAATGCAATGGCTCTTGTTGTGTCTGCGCCCCCCGAGCCGGGCCTCCTGCCAGAAAGTGACTTGGAAAGTGAGGGGGAAGGGCTGTCAGGACTTACCTGGGAGCACCGGCTTCCCTGGCTCAGCTCCAGGAGCCAGAGGCAGGCCAGGTGGAAGAGATAACGAGGCCTCCATCCCTTGATTCTTCCCCTCCAGGCCACACCTCCAGACCCAGCTGATGGCAATCAGGCCTGGCTGGACCCTAGGTTTCGTAGGCAGGAGAAGCGGGAACAACAGAAGCAGGGGTGGGGCAGGCCTAGGAAGTGCTGAGTCATGGAGCCACACTCCACAGGATATAAAGGCAGCAAGAGCTGCTGTGCCTCTTCGTAGCAGGCAAATCAACTGCTTAACTAAGAGCTGAAGTACTGTTTGTTCCTGGGTGACTCATCAGCGTCGAGGGAGATAACAGAGACACTTGGCAGACGCTCGCTATTTTGCTGCCAGAGCTGATAGTGCCGACTAATTAAGCCATCGCTCGGACGGAGGCGAGGGGGGACAGAACAGCTCTTCAGAGGACTTCACTTATGTCCTCATAAACAAGAGTCGTCCGATTGTTCTCCATGTCATTCTCTGCACTAATTCTAGTTTGCTTGAACTCTTTAAAATTACGGCATTTCCTTGACCTCACCTAGCCTTTCATCCTGGTTAAATCTCCTCCTCCAGGAGGAGAATCTGAGAAGGTTGAATTATTATTATTATTTTTTGCACGGTTTCCACTCCTTTCTTGTCAGCTTTCTTTTCCCAAGAGGTTAGATGTAGAGCTCACGTTTGACCCTGAGGCCACGGACCCTGTGTAGACCTGTGGCCTTCCTTGGGTTGCCATTTTGTTCCCTGCCGCTGTTCAACATCTCCCCGAATGTTGTTTGGAACAGCTTTGACCTAGATTTGAGGCCATGTGTGAGCTGTGTAACACACAAGCCTGCTTGGTGTTCTTTTGACAAGAGAAAATGACATTGTAGAAAAGAGAGGACATTGTCACTTTGATTAGCTTCTGTTTGATCATTATGATTTTCATCTAAGCGCATCGCGAGGGTTTCTTCGCTTGCCCTCCCCCAAAATGTCATCAGATGTTACATGCTCTCTTATAAATAGTCTTCCGTCAGCTTCTCAGCACACGTTGCTGTTTGTAATTATATCCTTTGGAGTCATCGGAGGTTTAAGCCAGAAAACAAATACAAAAAGCTTCTAACTCGGCAGAAACAATGAAGATTCAGAGCCCGTGTTGTTCCTCTTTGAGCTGATGCACCCTGATCTGTTAATTATTTCCATCATTAGCTGCTGAGTTGGCACTCAAAAAAGTTACTAATGGTCTTAACTGATGCAAAAGGAAGTTTATTAGCATGAAAATGCACTGTCTTCTTCCTCTCCTTCTCCTTCTCCTTCTCCTCCTCCTTTCCTTCTCCTTCTCCTTCTCCTTCTCCTTCTCCTTCTCCTTCTCCTTGTCCTCCTTCTCCTTCTTCTTCTTCTTCTTCTCCTTCCTCCTCCTCCTCCTCCTCCTCCTCCTCCTCCTCCTCCTTCTCCTCCTCCTCCTCCTCCTCCTCCTCCTCCTCCTCCTCCTCCTCCTCCTCCTCCTCCTCCTCCTCCTCCTCCTCCTCCTCCTCCTCCTCCTCCTCCTCCTCTTCTTCTTCTTCTTCTTCTTCTTCTTCTTCTTCTTCTTCTTCTTCTTCTTCTTCTTCTTCTTCTTCTTCTTTCTCCTCTTCCTCTTCCTCCTGCTCCTCCTCCTCCTTCCTCTTCCTCCTCCTCCAATATGTTTGTACTCTCCATTGTTACATAAGATTCTGGACAATCGGAAGACTGACTAGGAAGCCACTTATTGTCAGGGTCAAAATTATGAATGATGTAAAGTTATGAGGAGAGCAAACATTTCTCCTGTCTGGTTTTTAAAAGCAACAAGGAAGAATGTTTTGTTTGTGTGGAGTCTCTGAACGGTCAATTTGAACAGGCTTTTCTTTACACAAAATCGTATCTGCTCCTCAGCCCAAGAACCGGCTGAATAAAAAAAATGGGTTTTTTTGTTTTAAAAAATGTAAAGCGTTATTGGCAAGATCTGTTGTATAAGCCATTCAGACAAGGCTCTTTAGCATCAAAAAGAAATATTTAATCCCTTGTTAACCTCATTTGGAAACCTCCCAGTGTTTGTTTTTTTTTAAAAAAAATCTGTTTTCTTAATTTATGTTATTTGCTGGGAAGTTTTTTTTTTAATGGTCTTTTATGCATGACACACGAAGAGACTAGCAAATATTTAATTTAATAAAATATTTATAGCCCGTGTACCATCCTAATGCACAGTATAAAGAAGAAGAATCAGAAAAAAAGTGACTCCCAGGAGAAAGGAAGTTAGATTTTATGAATAATTTACTTCCTCTACTTAACTGTAGTTTAATGAAATACCATTTGAACGAGCTAATGGGCGGGTGAGAAGGGATGGGAAGGGAAGGGTGTATCCATTATGCTCCAACATCGGGCAAATCAAATAATGTGCCAGGGATGCAGGCAATGCAAATGGCATTGTTTGTGCGATGACATCCTCATGCGAAAATGTAAAGCACAATAGAATTTGGTCTCTTACATGCAAACTCCTTTTCATTGGAAAGGAGTCCCTGCAGATTTTATTCTACTAATTGTTGCTGGCTATAGGGGGCAATGCTTATCTCGATTTCGAGGCCTTGAGCCAGTGCTGTTAGAAGGCAATTTCTGCCAGCATGATGTCACGGAGCTCTGTGACCTTCCCACCAAAGGGGTACTTATTTATCTGCTTGCATTTGCATGCTTTCGAACTGCTAGTTTGGCCGGAGCTGAGGTGAGGACAGGAACTCACCCCGTTGTGTGGCACTCGGGTCTTGAACCTGGGTCAGCACGGAGCTCTGTTACCTTCCCACTGAAGTGGTACCTATTTATCTACTTGCATTTGCATGCTTTCGAACTGCTAGTTTGGCTGGAGCTGAGGTGAGGACAGGAGCTCACCCCATCGTGCGGCACTCAGGTCTCAAACCTGGGTCAGCACAGAGCTCTGTTACCTTCCCACTGAAGTGGTACCTATTTATCTGCTTGCATTTGCATGCTTTTGAACTGCTAGTTTGGCCGGAGCTGAGGTGAGGACAGGAGCTCACCCCGTCGTGCAGCACTGAGGTCTCAAACCTGGGTCAGCACAGAGCTCTGTTACCTTCCCACTGAAGTGGTACCTATTTAACTACTCACATTTGCATGCTTTTGAACTGCTAGTTTGGCCGGAGCTGAGGTGAGGACAGGAACTCACCCCGTTGTGCGGCACTTGGGTCTTGAACCTGGGTCAGCAGGGAGCTCTGTTACCTTTTCACTGAAGTGGTACCTTTTTATCTACTTGCATTTGCATGTTTTCGAACTGCTAGGTTGTCTGGAGCTGAGGTGAGGATGGTTTGACTTACAACTAGTAACTGAGCCCAGCATTGCGGTTGTTAAGTTGTTGTAGTCACAAGTTGATGCATCACATGCTTAGACATGATTTTTCAGCGTTTTGGGTGGCCATCATTATGCGAACAGCACGGCTGTTCAGCAAATTCTGTGGTTGTTAAGCAAACCCATTGTACCCAACGGATGTTTTTTGCTGAAAACTGGAAGTAAATGCCAGAAACCAGTAAAAAAAAAAGGTCAAAAACTGTAGTCACGTGACTGAAAGACTCTTCAAACATCTGTAAAGGCAAGTCAGTCGCCAAACATCCCAAATACAATTCCATGACTCTAGGTATGTATGTAGCCATTGTATCTTTAAAATCAGGTTGTAAGTAAATTAGGGCAAGGTCCGTCATAACTTCAAACAGTTGTTAAGCCACTGGTCATACCTTTACATGCAATTCACTAGGCATGGTATGTCTTCAGTGTTATTCACCACAGACCAGGGGTGAAACGCTCCTGGTTCCGACCGGATCAGCCGATCTGGTAGCAATGGCGGAGAATGGAGCAATGGTGGTTCGGAGAACCGGTAGCAAAAATCCCTGCAAACCCCCCCCCCACGCGATCATCAGAGCCTTTTTTTTTTACTTTTAAAAGCATTTTTTAAACAACCTTGGCTGAAGAGGTTGTTAAAAATGCTTTTAAAAGATTAAAACAAGGCTCTGATGATCCCGCCTGAGGTGCCTGATGTCAGAGGTGGTTTTTTTTTTACTTTTAAAAGGTAAAAAAGCTGAAGCCTGCAAGGCAAAAAATGGGGGGAGTTTGTTTGAGAGAGAGAAAGAGAGAGAGAGAGAAAGGAAGGAAGGAAGGAAGGAAGGAAGAAAGAAAGAAAGAAAGAAAGAAAGAAAGAAAGAAAGAAAGAGAAAGAAAGAAGGAAGGAAGGAAGGAAGGAAGGAAGGAAGAAAGAAAGAAAGAAAGAAAGAAAGAAAGAAAGAAAGAAAGAAAGAAGAGGGAGGGAGGGAGGGAGGGAGGGAGGGAGGGAGGGAAAAGGAGAGGAAGGAAGGACTACAAACCTGGCACTAGACGCAGCTTCAGAGGATAATCCAGGGCTGGAAGGGACCTGGAGCTCATCTAGTCCAACCCTGCTCCAGCAGGACATTGTTAGTGAGTTTCTGTCTTTTGATCCCCAGTCACATAGCCACACCCACCCAGTCACAGGACTGCTCCCCACCAAGCCACACCCACAAAATCGGTAGGAAAGAAATTTAGATTTCCCCACCGCCACAGACACACAGTGTCTCATCTCTGCTCAGTACAATATTTGTGCACGGAAGGATAGAGGCACGATTGTGAGAGGATACTTGTGCATTGCAATCAGAGCGGGTACTCAGCCGGTTCGGACCGGTTCGCTCGAACCGATAGTGGTTGATCACGGGTGGGCCTGCACACCTACCCCGGTGCTATGCCATCCTATTTAGCCACATTTTCAAGGCTGGGCGCATGCGCGGAAGGCCGGGCGAACCGGTGCTAACAATATTTGAAACCCACCGCTGATTGCAATTCATCATCCCTGTTCATGATTAGAAAGGCTTGCAGGAGGTATTTATGACACAACAACAATAAAGGAAAAAAGAACGAGGAAAGATGAGGAAGGCATGCTAACTCAAACGTGATTTTTGCAAGTTCTTTCTACGTCATGACAGCCTTGTTAATGAAAATGGATCCAGGAATTATATAGAGCTGGTCTATCTTGGCAGAGCTGTTAGAACGTCCCAAATTTTCCCTCTGATGTTGGCTACATCATAAAGAAAAGATGTGATCCATAAATAGAATAGAGCAGGGGTCTGCAAACTTGGCTCTTGTAAGACTGTCACAACAGTATACACAAACATCGTCATAAATAAAAACAAGATATCGTGAAAGAAATATATGTATATATAAGTAAAAACATGTAACAACTATGTTAATTTGATATAATGAAGGGAACAATAGGACAGGAACGGTAGGCACACTTGTGCTCTTATGCACGCCCCTTATGGTCCTCTTAGGAATGGGGTGAGGTCAATAGTAGACAGTTTTTGGTTAAAGCTTTTGGGATTTTGAGAAGAAACCACAGAGTCAGGTAATGAGTTCCAAGCGTTAACAACTCTGTTACACAAGTCATATTTTTTGCAATCAAGTTTGAAGCAGTTGACATTAAGTTTAAATCTATTGTGGACTTAAATCTACTTGTGGATTTCAATTCCCAGAGTTCCTCAGCCAGCAAAGCTGGGAGTTGAAGTCCACAAGTCTTAAAAGAGCCAAGTTTGCAGACTCTTGGAATAGAGTAAGAGCTGCATGGTTAAAATTGTGTACGCAACTGGGGAACTTGTGTGAATATGGGGAAGTCATCAGGAGAAATCACGTATTCATTGGACAGCAATGATGTTGCGTCCAGCTTTTCCATGCTCCGCGTTGTGGAGTTTTAATTGCCAACATGCAACGGGGATTTAATCTCGCTTTCGAGTGAGATTCATGCAGTACTTGACTTTTTTGCTTCTTTTTCTCGAGCACGTTGGATGTTCTCAGACGTCTCTTGAACTTAACCTTTCTCAATACCATACACGGTAATGGGTTTGAAATGGAAATTGAGCAGAACTCATCTGGGTTACAAGTGACTGTATTGTAATTATATTTGATATGCTGTGATTTGGAAATTAGTCCCTGAAGCCAGAGATCGGAAGGACTTTAAGGGAACTGAAAACAGAGAAAAATAATGAAGTGGTAGATGGGACATCTTAAAAGGGCGGAGTTCTCAGAAACGCAACCAGATCCTGTTTTAAGAGTTTTTAGCCAAGTCATGCTCAACCATGAAATAGAATAGAATAGAATACAATAGAATCTTTTATTGGCCAAGTGTGATTGGACACACAAGGAATTTGTCTTGGTGCAGATGCTCTCAGTGTACATAAAAGAAAAGATACATTCATCAAGGTACAACATTTACAACACAATTGATAGTCAATATATCAATATAAATCATAAGGATTGCCAGCAACAAAGTTACAGTCATACAGTCATAAGTGGAAAGAGATTGGTGATGGGAACGATAAGAAGATTAATAATAGAAATATCAAGGGATTTGTGATCAATTGCCAGCTGGGACTTGAGACTGGACAATTGTGATGACATTTTGCTCTTCCTCTTTGTTTTCAGTGGATGGCTGCATTGACTGGCTGGTGGACCTCAAGAAATATATGGCCTTAGCAGGGGAGCCAGTGCGCATGAAATGCGCTCTTTTCTACAGCTACATCCGGACAAACTACAGCATGGCTCAAAGCACGGGGCTGCGTCTGATGTGGTACAAAAACAAAGGGGATTTTGAAGAGCCCATTATCTTCTCGGAAGGGAGGATCAACAAGGATGAAGACTCCATCTGGTTTCACACCGCGGAAGTCCAAGACAGCGGCTTCTACACCTGCGTTTTAAGGTGGGTGTCATGCAGGAGAAGGAAGGGTGGGTGGGTGGATGGATGGGTGGATGGATGGGCAGATGAATGGATGGATGGATGGATGGATGGATGGATAGATGGGCAGATGGGTGGATGGGTAGTTGGTTGGTTGGTTGGCTATTTGGTTGGCTGGATGCTTGGATGGATGGATGGATGGGTGGATGATGGGATGGATGGATGAATCATTGCTTGATTGGTTGGTTGGTTGGTTGGATGGATGGATGGGTAGATGAGTAGATGGGCAGATGGGCAGATGGGTGGATGGGTAGTTGGTTGGTTGGTTGGTTATTTGGTTGGATGGATGCCTGGATGGATGGATGGTGGGATGGATGAATGGGTAGATGGATGGATGGATGGATGGATGGATGGATGGATGGGTAGATGGGCAGATGGGTGGATGGGTAGTTGGTTGGTTGGTTGATTATTTGGTTGGATGGATGCCTGGATGGATGGATGGGTAGATGGATGGGTAGATGGATGGATGGATGCCTGGATGGATGGATATTGGGATGGATGGGTGGATGTGTGGATGGGTGGATGGATAGATGAGTATTTGGATGGATGGATAAATGGATGAATTGACAATGGCATGTGTAGCAAGCAATGATGCTCCACATGATGACACTTGCATCAAGATGTGCCTGCTCAAGCAGACAGTGCAGTGCTTGTGTCCTGGTGTTAATGGTAGAGGCAAATACATACATGACATCATTTCATGACTTTAAGAAACATGTATCATTCACCTTGTTTGGGAATGCCTATGACCTCGGCTATGTTTCGGAGACTTGGGAAGTCTCCATCCATCCATCCATCCATCCATCCACCAACCAATCAAGCAACCAACCAACCAACCATCCAGACGTACAGATCATCCTCCCTTTTCAAGTGCTTGCTGCTGTTACTGTTGATCATCATCATTATTGTTGGTCAACATATTGAGGTTCTTGTTTGACGGTATTAAAGATCTAAGGTGTTCTGAGTAAAGTTGCCATTTGCAATGGACCGATAAGAGATTTTGTCAATGCTAATAAGTGTTTGGGACATTTTGGGATGGCACACAAGGCACCTATTTGGAATTAAGTTAACTTTCTTTTTCTACCGTCATCCTATTTCTATTTGCTGGTCTTTGTATTTTGTGATTTTTTTCCGCCATCGTTGTCGTTGTTATTGTTGTTATTACTACGAGCAGGGGTGAGCTTCAAAAATTTTAGCAAGGGGTTCTTTGCCTGGTTGCCGGGTGGGTGTGGCCATGGTGGGTGTGACCTAGTCAGCCTCCTGCACCATGGCGGAGGGGGGCATTTTTGCCCTTCCCAGGTTCCAGAGGCTTTCCTCGAGCCTCCAGGAGGGCGGAAACAGCCTCCCCAGGCTCTAGAGGAAAGCACCTCTGGAGGCTGAAAACGGGCCTGAACTTCTAGCAGGCCCATTTTTCACCCTCCCTGAGGCTTCGCGCACACCCTGCACTTACCTGCATCCAAATTGGGCCATGTGGGGACTCCTGGGAGGAGACAGGTGGGCGGGGCCATCCAGGAGTGGGATTTGGGGGGGGGGGTTCTCCAAACTACACAGAAACTAGCTAGAGGTTCTGCCGAACCCCCAGCAACTGGCCCCTGGTTACAAGGCTGCCTCACTCCGGAACAACTTTGGGTATCTTTCAGTTAAAGTAGGATTCCATGTAGGGATGACCAACGTAACTCATCCACTGCAACTTAAATCTGGCGGCTTCATTGGAACTCGACCGATTTGAACTTCTGCTGAAAAGAAGGAAGGAGAAAAAACTAGCCTTTCTGAGGTTTCCTAGAGAAAGACAACGTAACCCCGAGACATACCTTCTTGGCTAAACATTCATTCCACACCGGGGACCAAGGAGGTCAGACCTATTTCTTTTCAAATGAAATGAGCGTGACTATAAATGGCCCTTGGAGAACTTTAAAATGCAAAGAGCTCAAAAGGCACGTTTCCAAGTTAAAAGATTCACGGCTGCAAGGGCAGGGAAGCTGACAAGCAAACAAATGGGACAGCCCAGGGTCGTGACTCTGCCCCCGTCAGTATCTGACCTCTGTCCATCGCAGGCTCTCCTGTGAGTTCCTGATAGAACAGAATAATTTTTTTTTTATTCTGCGGTTATCTGAAGCAATTGGCGGCCCACAGAAAGAAAGAAAGAAAGAAAGAAAAGAGCCGGTGGAAGCCCGCCGTGGTATAAGGAATTGATCTGAGTAATATGTCTCATTTTAGATTGCAAAAGAGTTTTGCCTTGAAAGGAAAAAAAAATGGAAAGAAAAAATGCAATCCGGACTCCGGCATTGAATTGATTTCTGCTAAACGGCCACAAGGGGAGCTAAAGGAACGCTCCTCAATCTTGGCGACTTTAGGATGTGCCGATTTCCCATCCCAGAATTCTGGGAATAGACAGCCAGGCCGTAGATACTGCCTGGGGAATTCTGGGAGCTGAAATCTGTACATCGGGGAACTCCGAATCTCCTGGGGATTGGCCCAACATCACCACAACGTCTTTCAGGCTTAAGACGGGACTAGAACTCTCCTTCTCCTAGGGACTAGCCCAAAGTCACCCAGCCAGTTTTCGTGACTCAGAAAGGACTAGAACTCACCATCGCCTGGTGATTGGCGCAAAGCACCTAGCCGGCTTTCAGGCCTACATCGGGATTAGAACTCACCGTCTCCTGGTGATTGGGTCAAAGTCATGCAGCTGGCTTTCATTCCTAAGACAGGACTAGAACTCGCCATCTCCTGGTTTTCAGCTTGATGCTTTAACCACTAGACCAAACTGGCTTTCCTCATGTAGGTCAATGCTTATCTGTGCCCAGACCATCCACCAGTGGTTTTAGCATCCTTGGCAATGCTATTCAATCTTCTCTCTCTCTCTCTTTCTCTCCATCTCCCTCTCTCTTTCCCCTCCTTTCCTCTTTCTTTCCCTCCCTCCCTCTTTCTCCCTTCTTTCCATCCCTTCCTCCCTCTCCCTTTCTCTTTCCCTCTGTCCCTCCCTCTTTCTCCACCCTTCCCTTTCCATCTCTCTCTCTTCCTCCGTCTTCCTCTCTCTTTCCCTCCCTCCCTCTCCCTCCTTCCTTCTCTCTCCCCCTCTCTCTTTCTCCTTCCCTCCCCTCTCTCCATCTTTTCCTTCCCCTCTCTATCATTTTCCCTCTGTCCCTCCATCCCTTTCTCCATTCTTTCCCCCTCTCTTTCTCCCTCCCTCCCTCCCTCCCTCCCTCCCTCCCTCTCCCTCCCTCTCTCTCTCTCTCCTTCTTCTTCTGGGATTTAATTCTCCTCTGAGTTCTGAACCGGGACTCTTGGACCGTCGTGTCCAAGGACCCACATTAAGATCATCAACCAGGATCTCCTGATATCTAAGATCTGAATATGAAGCGCCAGGCGTTCTGCGGGGAAAAGCTGCGCCATTAATCTTTCCGCTCTTGCTGATGCAACCAGAGTTTAAATCTGTCAGCGTTTCCATTGCAAGGCCTCATTTTTCAAGAACGTAACAAATCAGCTGGAAAAAAATTCCACTCTGGATTGAAACGTTGCTTGCCAAAGGACCGAGGCTCCAATTGTTTCCGAAAAGAGCAGGCATCCAAAAGTCTGGCATAATTCATCAGCGTGCCAAAAATCCAGAGGAAGTTAATGGATGATTTGTACAATGATAACGGCGGCCCTGATGATTCGGCTAATTGTAAAGAAACAAAACGAAACCCCCCCCCCAGCTACCCACCCAACCTCCCAAAGTTAGAAGTCGTTAAAAACTCTTCTTTCTTTTGCTATTGCATCTTCTTCTTCTTCTCCTTCTTCTTCTTCTTCTTCTTCATCATCATCATCATCTTCTTCATCTTCTTCTTCATCTTCTTCTTCTTCTTCATCATCATCATTGTCTTCTTCATCTTCTTCTTCATTTTCATCTTCTTCTTCTTCTTCATCATCATCATTTTCTTCTTCATCTTCTTCTTCTTCAAAATCATCATTTTCTTCTTCATCTTCTTCTTCATATCATCTTCATCATCTTCTTCTTCATCTTCTTCATCATCTCATCTTCTTCATCATCATCTTCTTCATCATCATCATCTCACCACTGTCACCCAAAGATTGTGACTTGGTTGGTGTTCTGCCTCTGTGGTTGTTAGGTTCCCCCTCCCTACCCTTAAATCTTGGATGGTGCTCTTTCCTGGGTGTTCTCTAGGGCTATTTTTGTTTTAGTATTATTTTGGGAAAATGCAAGAAACCAATCCAGCGATTCCTCTGTAGTCAGGCCTTTGGTGATTAGGCCTTAGTGGCCACCCATGAACTTGCTTAGAGGACAGAAAACCCAGATGTAGAATGTGCTTTCCTTCTGGAGGTCACATCAGCAACTAATAAAGCAGATTTGATGCCAACCACAGCCCTGAGTCTTCCTTCCTTCCTTCCTTCCTTCCTTCCTTCCTTCCTTCCTTCCTTCCTTCCTTCCTTCCTTCCTTTCTCTCTCTCTTTTTTCTCTTCCTTCCTTCCCCTCCATTCACCTTCCAACCTCTTTCTTTCTTTCTTTCTTTCTTTCTTTCTTTCTTTCTTTCTTTCTTTCTTTCTTTCTTTTTCTTTTTCTCTCTCTCTCTCTCTCTTTTCCTCTTCCTTTCTTCCTTCCCCCCTTCCCCCCTTCCCCTCCCAACCTCTCCTTCCTTCCTTCCTTTCTCTCTCTTTTCTCTTCCTTCCTTCCTTCCATTCACCTTCCAACCTCCCTTCCTTCCTCTTCTCCTTCTTCTTCTCCTTCTCCTCTTCCTCTTCTTCTTCTCCTTCTCCTCTTCCTCTTCCTCTTCCTTCCTTCTCTCTCTCTCTCTTTTCCTCTTCCTTCCTTCCTTCCTTTCTTCTTTCTTTTCTCTCTCTTTTCCTCTTCCTCTTCCTTTCTTCCTTCCCCTTCCCCTTCCCCTTCCCCTTCCTCCCAACCTCCTCCTCTCTCTCTCTCTCTCTCTCTTCTCTCTCTCTCTCTCTTTTCCTTTTCCTTTCTTCTTTCCCCTTCCTCCCAACCTCCCTTCCTTCCTTCCTTCCTTCCTTCCTTCCTTCCTTCCTTCCTTCCTTCCTTCCTTCCTTCCTTCCTTCCTTCCTTCCTCCTCCTCCTCCTCCTCCTCCTCCTCCTCCTCCTCCTCCTCCTCCTCCTCCTCCTCCTCCTCCTCCTCCTCCTCCTCCTTTGGTGTCATCAGAGGTTTAAGCCAGGAAAAAAATACAAAAAGCTTCTAACTAGGCAGAAACAATGAAAATTCAGAGCCTGCATTGTTCCTCTTTGAGCTGATGCACCCTGATCTGTTAATTATTTCCATCATTAGCTGCTGAGTTGGCACCAAAAAAAGTTACTAATGGTCTTGACTGATGCAAAAGGAGGTTTATTAGCATGAAAATGCATTGTCCTCGTCTTCTTCTTCCTCTTCCTCTTCCTCTTCCTCTTCTTCTTCTTCTTCTTCCTCTTCCTCTTCTCCTTCTCCTCTTCCTCTTCTTTCTTTTTCTCAATCAATCAATCAAATAATCAATTTTTATAGCCACCTATCTCGGTTAATGATTCTGGGTGGCTTATAATAATAAAAAACCCCAATTACAATTAAAATTGTGATACCATTTTAAAACAATAACAACAATAGGGACATCCCAAACCAAAATACATAGCAGCCAAGATACTTGGCCAATTAACAATAAAGTCAAGAAATGATGCTCTTAACACCTTCAGGATCCAGAGATATGTCCAGGTTTTGAAAGCCCATTCTGGTCAATCTATTTGGATGGGTAAGAGATTCCTGGAAAAAGGTGAGCCTTCAGGTAACCCAGTTCCAAACCATGTAGGGCTTTGCAGTTTGCCTCTTGTTTGTTTTTCAAATAATTTTATTAGGCATTACAGTGATAGAGATAAAAGCCCAGTCAAACTACAAAAAAGTTTTAAAGGAACAGAATAGAAAGAAGAAAGAAAAAGCGCAGAAGGAAAAAAGAAAAGAAAAGGAAGAATGGAGGAAAAACACCAGGAAAAAAAATAAGAATATAACCCAAAAATAAATAAAAAAAGAGGAAGTAATTTTTCCTTGTTTGGATCCGAGTTTCTCCTGTTGTTGTTTTTTAACTAAAATTTAACTTTACAGTAATTATGACTGCCGCATCCCACTCTCATCCTTCTCCACACGATGAAAAAAAAAACCACAACACAATAACCTCCTCCCCTTCCTTTCTTCTTTCAGTGCCTTGGAAGAAATATCTTGCTGATAATTGAGCCATAGAAAAATGCTCAGGGGGATTAAATGT
The DNA here is from genome assembly GCF_028640845.1 of Ahaetulla prasina. NCBI lineage: Eukaryota > Metazoa > Chordata > Lepidosauria > Squamata > Colubridae > Ahaetulla > Ahaetulla prasina. The sequence continues at coordinate 5,644,304 of NC_080549.1, read as the reverse complement.
CAAAACCAAGATCTATACGGAACTTCGATAGTTGCCAGTGGTGACAATTCCCTGATTACCTTTAAGCCGATTGGCCAATGGGAGATTTCTGTAGCATTTAGAGAGGGCGATCCAAGCAATTGGATTTTGCAAAAATAAAAAAATAAAATAAAATTCCCTCCCCATTTTTCCAAGTTGAACTAGAATTTTAACTGCAGAAGCAGCAGCGGTGAATAAACCATATGGAATAGTAAATGAGATTAAAGGGCAACGTTGCAGAAGAAGAGAAGAAGAAAGAAATCCTGAGAGATTAAGGTGAATAGTAATATATATATATAATATAGAAGTCAGAGAGTTATCTAGTAATATATATATATAATATAGAAGTCAGAGAGGGCCGTGGTGGCTCAGGCTGTAAGGTAGCCTGTTATTAAAACACAGCTGCTTGCAATTACTGCAGGTTCAAGTCCCACCAGGCCCAAGGTTGACTCAGCCTTCCATCCTTTATAAGGTAGGTAAAATGAGGACCCAGATTGCTGGGGGGGGGGCAATAAGTTGACTTTGTAAATATACCAATAGAATGAGACTATTGCCTTACACACTGTAAGCCGCCCTGAGTCTTCGGAGAAGGGCGGGATATAAATGTAAATAAAAAAAAAAATCTTACCAAGAAGTTATATTGATAACTGTGATTCCAACATTAATCAAGGAGAGAAGCAACCTAGGACTAAGGATAAATTTCCTGACAGAATAATTAATCAGTGGAACAACTTGGTGAAATGTAAATTTTTTTACTACCGGTTCTATGGGCTTCGCTTGGGGGGTAATGTGACTGGGTGGGCGTGGCTATTTTCATTTTTTTTTTTACTTTTAAAAGTGTTTTTTCTACAACCTCTTTGGCTGAAGAGGTTGTAGAAAAAATGCTTTTAAAAGCCTCTGGTGATCAGGCAACTCAGCTGGGATCACCAGAGGAGCCTTTTAAAAACATTTTTTTTACAGCCTCTTCGGCCAAAGACATTGCAGAAAAAATGCTTTTAAAGGGTTCAGACGATCCCAGCTGAGTTTCCTGATCACCAGAACCCTTTAAAAGCATTTTTTCTACAACCTCTTCGGCCGAAGAGATTGAGAAAAAATGCTTTTAAAAGGTTCTAACGATCCCAGCTGAGCCGCGCGATCATCAGAGGCTTTTTAAAAAACTTTTAAAAGCATTTTTTCAGCCGAAGAAAAAATGTTTTTAAAAGTTAAAAAAAAATCTCTGATGATCGCGTGGCTCAGCTGGGCATGAGGGGGTGGGCAGGGATTTTTGCTACCGGTTCTCCGAACCACCTGCTGCCATCGCTACCAGATCAGGCGATCCAGTCCGAACCGGGAGCACTTCACCCCTGACCTGACCTGACCTTTTGCTTGGACCCTGGTCTTAAGGAAGTTCTTCAAAGCTTTATGGCGTCTGAACCAAAGGAGTTGGGTTGCCCTGCTGTAGACATTGCTAATCAGGTTGTGTAGCTTTTCACTGACTTAAGTGCTAAGGAGACTCTTGAGGCTCCGTTTAATGGCAGCCCTTTAATAATAGCATAGTATAAAAAACAGGGAAAGGTTAGCATTGTTCCTTTCACTCAGCTGTCCATCAATTAGCCTATAGACGTCTTTTCAGTTAATGGTGCTCTGTTTGCCACTGCAGGCTAACGGAATGAGAGCAGATTGCTTGGCGGGTCGAGAAGCTTCCGAGTGAGATCAACTTTCAAGTGCGATCATTGGGCAGCGTTCCTGGCACCTTTCAATCCCAATTGAATCGAATTCAATTCAATCCTGAATACTTTAGGATGTAATGCTGATGGCTCAGCGTTTAAAGATGCTGAGCTTGTCATCCGGGAAGCTGACGGGCTGAGTTCGAGACCCCGAGCGGCGTGTCACAGGAGTGAGCTCCCGTACCTTGTTCCAGCTCCTGCCCGCCTCACCGTTTGAAAGCACGCAGATGCGAGTAGATTAATAGGTACCACTTTGGTGGGAAGGTCACAGCATTCCGTGTGCCTCGGCGTATCAGTCACACTGACCGCATGACCACGGAAAATGTCTTCAGACAATGCTGGTTCCCTCGGCTAAGAAACGGAGATGTTTGCTAGAGTCGGACACGACTGTACAGAGGAAACCACTTTACCTATGTTGATGAATGCCAGTGTTCTGACCCAGCTGCCCAAACATGACAAACCCTCTGAAGTGAACTCAAAGATTCCTTTAATTAGGCGTGCTGGCAGCCCCCGCAAAAAGTTTCTCTCTCACCACAGGCTAACAAGTCCGGGCAACCAGAAGATGATTTGTTGTCCGCCACGCCTATTCATTTCCGCCCCCTGCCTTTTATCCCCAGAGCTAGGGTGGGGCTTTGCTAGCTGCAGTGGCTCTTCTGTCCCAAGGACCGGCTCATAGATTTCCACTGCTCTCCTCTCCTCTGCCTTCTGTGCATCTGTGCGTCAGGCACTGAACCCAGCTGTTCCTCCTCTTCCTCATCAGCCACCTTCAGACCTGGGGGGCTGTTGACGCTCCATCTGAGGGCTGATGGATGGCCCAGGCTCCGCCTCTCTCTCTCTCTCTCTCTCTCTCTCTCTCTCTCTCTCTCTCTCTCTCTCTCTCTGCCAGCTCCCTTTCCTCTTCCCCCTCAGGTTGCCTTGATGCTGACCTTGATTCCCACGCCTCCTCCTCCTCCTCCTCTGATTCGGCTGCTGAAGGGGCTGGCGGTCGACAGGCCACAGCATCCAGGACCTTCTTCAGAAAATGTTCTTTGGACACGTTCTCTCTTATTTTTTTTTCCCTGCGAAACCTTCCACTAGCAATTCTGCTTGTGATAGAAGAGGTTTATGCATGTCATGTGTGAGTGTGCCTCCTCCCCTTCCTCCCACCAGCTTCTACCTCTGGGAATATATTATGGATGCTAGAACCGCCGTAGTTTTTATTCTTTTGCTCTGCCCGGGGTCTGCAAACCCATTCATTTCCTTGACCTCCACCGTTCCTGCTCTCACCCAGGAAAATGAGACAATAATGAACACAAATATAAAACATCAACTCCCTTCTTGAGGTGCACTAACAGGGTAGCTTTATTATTATTATTATTATTCTAGCGGCGTAAGGTGAAAAGCTGTTGCAATGAAACTAGCAACAGCCGTTCCACAAATATACCATTAAAAACATCCGTCAGCTTCCAGATCAAGTGGAAATGGAATAATATGCAGGAGGGTAGAGAGACATTCATCTATTTTGTCAGGCATCTCTTGATGAGAACCCGGAACCGGATAGATGGGTGTCATGATGGGGAGTCCACCCATTCACATGCTCATATGTCACCTTTCATCCCCAAAACTAATTCACAGAATTTACCTAGTTGCTCTGTTTTTTTCCTCCGTGGGGACAGCCCTGGGAAGTAGGCTTGGTGGAACGAGAATCTTCTGAAATTCTTCAGTTGCCAAGGACTGCATGAGACATGATGTTGATGAAGTAATGTCATTACACCAGAAATTGTCCGATTCCCCGCCCCCCAACTGCCAAAACTGGGGTGATTTAAGAAACAAAATAAGCGTATAAAGAGGCGAGTAGGATCCTCTTCTGGAATTTTCTTGGGGTACAGATTTAATGTTATGATGGCCATTCCTTGAGTACATCTGGTATCCACATCTTTAATAAACTTTGTTTTATAGGATAGGGTAGAGTAGGGTAGGGTAGGGTAGGGTAGAGTAGGATAGGATAGGATAGGATAGGATAGGATAGGATAGGATAGGATAAATATTGGAATGAAAGAATAGAATAGAATAGAATAGAATAGAATAGAATAGAATAGAATAGAATAGAATAAGAATGAATACAGTAGAGTAGAGTAGAGTAGAATAGAATAGAATAGAATAGAATAGAATAGAATAGAATAGGAATGAGTAGAATAGAATAGAATAGAACAGAATAAAATAAGAATGAATAGAGTAGAGTAGAGTAGAGTAGAATAGAATAGAATAGAATAGAATAGAATAGAATAGAATAGAATAGAATAGAATAGAATAGAATAGAATAGAATCATAAGGCAGGAAAGGACCATGGAATTCTTCTAATCCCACCCGCTACTCATGGCAGGAGACCTCATATCATCCTGGACAAATGGTTGTCCAATCTTTTCTTGAAAACCTTCAAGAATTGAAGGGATTAGAAAACTTGGAACTCCGCCGACTCCGACAAGACCTGTGTTTAACACACAGAATCATCTATTGCAATGTCCTTCCTGTTAAAGACTACTTCAGCTTCAATAGCAATAATACAAGAGCAAACAATAGATTCAAACTTAATGTTAACCGCTTCAATCTTGATTGCAGAAAATATAACTTTTGTAACAGAGTTGTGAATGCCTGGAATGCACTACCTGACTCTGTGGTCTCTTCTCCAACTCCCAAAAGCTTTAACCAAAAACTGTCTACCATTGACCTCACCCCATTCCTAAGAGGACTATAAGGGGCATGCATAAGTGCACAAAAATGCCTACCGTTCCTGTCCTATTGTTTCCTTTCAATGTATGTTCTTGTATATAATGTTGTGACAAAATAAAATAATTAAAAAAAAATGTTGGAACTCCCACAACTTCTGGAGGCAAGTAATTCCACTGGTTGACTTCCCTCCCTTTCAGGAAATTTCTCCTTAAGTTCTAGGTTGCTTCTTTCCATCCATTGATTAATTTCCATCCATTGCTTCTTGTCTTGGGTTCTTGGGTGCTTCGGAGAATAGGTTGACCCCCTCTTTTTTGTGGCAGCCGACCCTCAAATATTGGAACACTGCTATCAAGATAGTCCTTCCTTTCATTTAAAAGAATCTTGGCCAACCCATCCTAATGGCCTCCTATTGTATATCCCGTTCTTGGCAATTGGACCAGAATTTGGATGCTTCTTCTCAGGGTGATATGCATGGAATAGTCAAAACAAATCCCAGCTTAGAAGGACTAGGGAGTTGGTCATTGAGACAAGCCTTTATCGGGAGTTTACTAACTATTTTTAGAACGTGTGCAAATGTGTATTGTGCCGTACTAATCCTTTGCTAATGCATCTTCTCCCTCTAGGCAAAGTACATGCAATGTTTGACTAATCGGATGGTATGTTTCTTCAATCTGACTCTTACCTAATTGTAGCTAATGAGAAGACTTCAGCAGTTTCAGGTCGTTCTGCCAGCGAGCAATTTAAATAGAATCATGCCCGAGGCGGTGTGAGGGGGAAAAAAAATATGAATTAAATAATTCAAGATCATTAACCGATGCATTTGTCAGAAGGTATTCTTAGGCGGTGCCAGCTGCCTGCGTTACAAACTCTCTTGGTGAACTTATTCTTACGCCGACCTACTCAACCGGCTGACCTTTCGGTTCTCTAATCAAGAAAATTCATAATCATTTGAGCGAAGTTAATTATTAATAACTCTTCCAGGAGTGCAAATTATAGAGATAACTGAATGAGAATGGCATGGGCACAGAGACAATGGTCTTCTCTGAAAGAGCTAGTGGTCAGGTCTGGATAGGTTTGATGGGGTGGCTCCAGGTTTGTAGAAAATGTTCCCTATCTTCCTAGGTTAAGGCCGGTAGTAGTAACAGTAGTAGTAACTGTGAGAGGGATCCTGGAGTCCTAGTCGTAACCATTTAGATATGAGCCAGCCGTGTGCAGCAGCTGCTCAAAAAACCAACACAGTTCTAGGCTGCATAAACAGGGATAGAATCAAGATCACGTGAAGTGTTAGTGCCACTTTATAATGCCTTGGTAAGGCCACACTTGGAATACGGCATCCAATTTTGGTCGCCACGATATAAAAAAGATGTCGAGACTCTGGAAAGAGTGCAGAGAAGAGCAACAAAGATGATTAGGGGACTGGAGGCTAAAACATATAAAGAACGATTGCAGGAACTAGTTTAATGAACCTAGTTTAATGAAAAGAAGAACTGGGAGAGACATGGTAGCAGTCTTCCAATATCTCAGGGGCTGCCCCAAAGAAGAGGGAGTCAAGCTCTTCTCCAAAGCACCAGAAGGCAGGACAAGAAGCAACGGGTGGAAACTCATCAAGGAGAGAAGCAACCTAGAACTAAGGAGAAATTTCCTATCAGTGAGAACAATTAATCAGTGGAACAGCTTGCCTCCAGAAGTTGTGAATGCTCCAACACTGGAAATTTTTAAGAAGATGTTGGATAACCATTTTTTTGAAGTAGTGTAGGGTTTCTTGCCTAAGCAGGGGGTTGGACTAAAAGACCTCCAAGGTCCCTTCCAACTCTGTTTTCTATTCTATTCTATTCTATTCTATTCTATTCTATTCTATTCTATTCTATTCTATTCTATTCTAATCATGACGTTTGTGCTGAAAAGTCTCCTGCTCACCTTCCCCATGATGTATGTTCTCCTTTGTCTGAAGTAGTGTAGGGTTTCTTGCCTAAGCAGGGGGTTGGACTAGAAGATCTCCAAGGTCCCTTCCAACTCTGTTATTCTGTTCTGTTCCTAAGGTGGAATATATATGCAGGTGAACCTCCACTTAACAACCGTTCATTTAGTGACCGTTCAAAGTTAGAACAGCGCTGAGAAAAAGTGACATGACCGTTTTTGAACCTAATGACCATTGCAGCATCCTTCAGTCATGTGATCAAAATTCGTACACTTGGCGACAGACTCATATTTACCTATGGTTGCAGCAGTGTCCCGCGGTCATGATAAATAGATAGATAGATAGATAGATAGATAGATAGGTGATAGGTAGGTAGGTAGGTAGGTAGGTAGATAGATAGATGATAGATGATAGATAGATAGATAGATAGATAGATAGATAGATAGATAGATAGGTGATAGGTAGGTAGGTAGGTAGATAGATAGATGATAGATAGATAGATAGATAGATAGATAGATAGATAGGTGATAGGTGATAGGTAGGTAGGTAGGTAGGTAGGTAGATAGATAGATGATAGATAGATAGATAGATAGATAGATAGATAGATAGATAGATAGATAGATAGATAGATAGGTGATAGGTGATAGGTAGGTAGGTAGGTAGGTAGGTAGATAGATAGATGATAGATGATAGATAGATAGATAGATAGATAGATAGATAGATAGATAGATAGATAGGTGATAGGTAGGTAGGTAGGTAGATAGATAGATGATAGATAGATAGATAGATAGATAGATAGATAGATAGATAGATAGATAGATAGATAGGTGATAGATTGATACAGATAGATAGATGATAGATGATAGACAGATGATAGATAGATAGATGATAGATGGGTGATAGGTGATAGGTAGGTAGGTGGGTAGGTGGGTAGATAGATAGATAGATAGAAGATAGATAGATAGATAGATAGATAGATAGATAGATAGATAGATATAGATAGATGACAGATAGATAGATAGGTGATAGGTGATAGGTAGATAGGTAGGTAGGTGGGTAGATAGATAGATGATGGATGATAGATAGATGAAGATAGATAGATAGATAGATGAATGAGATAGATAGGTGATAGGTAGGTAGATGGGTAGATGATAGATGGATAGATAGATAGATAGATAGATATGATAGATAGATAGATAGATAGATGGGTGATAGATGGGTAGGTAGGTAGGTAGATAGATAGATAGATAGATAGATAGATAGATAGATAGATAGATAGATAGATAGATAGATGATAGGAGAGATAGATAGATAGATATTTATTTATTTATTTATTATTTAAATTTGTATACCGCCCTTCTCCCGAAGGACTCAGGGCGGTTCACAGCCAAGTAAAAATACACAATACACTATAAATACAATTAAAATACAGTTAAAAAACTTATTAAATTGGCCACGATTAAAATTTAGGACTAAAACCCATTAAAAAGGTAGGTAGATAGATGATAGACAGACAGACAGACAAACAGATAGATAGATGATAGGTGATAGATAGGTAGGTAGATAAATAGATGATAGATAGATGATAGATAGATAGATAGATAGATACATAGATATTTTAAAAAAGCAAATGTGATTAGGATTAGCTATAAAGGAATATAGGAGGACAGATCAAAAGCTAAAAGTTTTTATATAATTGGCTATAATTAAATCTTACTAAAATCATAATGAAATGAAACCCGGTTAAATCTTAAAAATCAATTTGTTTAATGCAGCTAATGTGATTTCTCTCTGTTCATTTTCTCCGTCTGCCAGATTCTGGAGAGGGAAATTATTTCTCAAATTCTTGCCTGGGATCAAATAAATATGGGGTCAAGTATGCCATTCATCGTTATTTGATTTAACTTGCAAAAGATTAAGTGGGGCGCCGCAGTGGATCCATCTCATTTTGCAATGCTCCTTGAATTTTTACTTATTTTTTTTCTTTGTACTTAGTCAACCGCTTCTAATTTCAACGGTTGTTATACACCATCCACAGACTTTTTCAAGGGATGGAGCTACAGGTAGTCTCGACTTAAAAAGTTAAAGGTTCCCCTCGCACATCTGTGCTAGTCGTTCCCGACTCTAGGGGGTGGTGCTCATCTCCGTTTCTAAGCCGAAGAGCCTGCGCTCCCCGAAGACGTCTCTCTGGTCATGTGGCCGGTATGACACAACACCAAAGGCACACGGAACGCTGTTACCTTCCCACCAAAGGTGGTCCCTATTTTTTCTACTTGCATTTTTACGTGCTTTCAAACTGCTAGGTTGGCAGAAGGTGGGACAAGTAATGGGAGCTCACCCCGTTACACGGCAGCACTAGGGATTCGAACCGCTGAACTGCCGACCTTCCGATTGACAAGCTCAGTGTCTTAGCCACTGAGCCACCACATCCCTCATTTCATTTACAATGAACAGTTCATTTACTGACCGTTCAGTGTTAGAAGGGCACTGAAAAAAGGGAGCTATGGCCATTTTTCACACTTATGACCATTGCAGCATCCCCATGATCAAAATTCAGAGGCTTGGCAACTGACTAGTATTTATGTCTGTTTATTTATTTATTTATTTATTTAATCACATTTTTATACCGCCCTATCTCCCGAGGGACTCAGGGCGGTTTACAGCCTATTAAAAACACAAAAACAGATATAAATACAGAATAAAACACTAATTAAAAAACTTATTAAATAAGGCTGACTTTAAAATTATAATTAAAATACTAAAACCCCATTAAAAAACTAAATTAAAATTAACATCCTAGCCCAGTCCTGCGCAAATAAATAGATGCGTCTTAAGCTCGCGGCGAAAGGTTCGAAGGTCGGGAAGTTGACGGAGTCCCGGAGGAAATTCGTTCCAGAGGGTGGGAGCCCCCCCAGAGAAGGCCCTTCCCCTGGGTGTCGCCAGTCGGCACTGCCTGGCGGACGGCACCCCAAGTAGTCCCTCCCTGTGAGAGCGCACGGGTCGGTGGGAGGCAGTCGGTGGCAGCAGACGGTCCCGTAAGTAACCCGGCCCTGAGCCATGGAGCGCTTTGAAGATGGTTACCAAAACCTTGAAGCGCACCCGGAAAGCCACAGGTAGCCAGTGCAGTCTGCGCAGGAGCGGTGTTACATGGGAGCCACGAGGGGCTCCCTCTATCACCCGCGCAGCCGCATTCTGGACTAACTGAAGCCTCCGGGTGCTCCTCAAGGGAAGCCCCTTGTAGAGAGCATTGCAGTAATCCAGGCGAGACGTCACGAGAGCATGAGTGACCGTGCATAAGGCATCCCGGTCTAGGAAATTGTAGTATCCCCGGGTCACGTGATCCCCTTTTTGCGACCTTCTGACAAGCAAATTCAACAGGGGAGCCAGATTCACTTAGCAACCGTGTTACTAACTTCACAATGGCAATGATTCACTTAACAGCTGTGTCGAGAAAGGTCGTAGAATGGGGCGAAACTCACTTAGCTCGCTTAGCGACGTAAGTTTTGGGCTCCATTGTGATCGTAAGTCAAGGACCACCCGTCCGTCATATGTGTTTGCACGCTCCATGTTTAAAGACAAAGGCGATTGATTCATGGGATGAATCATGTTAATTTTATGTTTTAACCGGAGCCGCCTTGTGTTATTTCTCTGCAGAAACTCAACGTATTGCATGAAAGTATCCATGTCCTTGACGGTCGCCGAAAATGAACTTGGACTATGTTACAACAGCACAATTCGTTATTTAGAAAAATCAGAAATCACCAGGACCAAAATCATTTCCTGCCCAGATACCGAGGATTACAAAACGGGGAAGCAAGAACCAGATATAATCTGGTATAAGGTGAGACTGTTACAAATAAATAAGAAAGAAAGAAAGAAAGAAAGAAAGAAAGAAAGAAAGAGAGAGAGAGAGAGAGAGAGAGAGAGAGAGAGAGAGAGAGAAAGAAAGAAAGAAAGAAAGAAAGAAAGAAGGAAGTAGATACATAGATAGATAGGTAGATGATGGTTAGATAGATAAATGATGGATAGATAGATGATGGATAGATAGATGATGATCGTTGGCTAGATAGATGATGGACAGACAGACCAACAGACACATAGGATAGATAGATAGATAGGTAGGTAGGTAGGTAGGTAGGTAGGTAGATAGATAGATAGATAGATAGATAGATAGATAGATAGATAGATAGATAGATAGATAGATAGAAAGAAAAATAGAGAGATGATAGAGAGAGAGAGAGAGAGAGAGATATAGATGTAGATAGATGATAGATAGATAGATAGATAGATAGATAGATAGATAGATAGATGATAGATAGATAGATAGATCGATATTGATGTAGATAGATGATAGATAGATAGAAAGAAAGAAAAATAGAGAGATGATAGAGAGAGAGAGAAAGAGAGAGATATAGATGTAGATAGAAGATAGATAGATAGATAGATAGATAGATAGATAGATAGATAGATAGATAGATAGATAGGTAGGTAGGTAGGTAGGTAGGTAGGTAGGTAGGTAGGTAGGTAGGTAGATAGATAGATAGATCGATATAGATGTAGATAGATGATAGATAGATAGATAGAAAGAAAGAAAGAAAAATAGAGAGATGATAGAGAAAGAGAGAGAAAGAGAGAGAGAGAGATGTAGATAGAAGATAGATAGATAGATAGATAGATAGATAGATAGATAGATAGATAGATAGATAGATAGATCGATATAGATGTAGATAGATGATAGATAGATAGAAAGAAAGAAAGAAAGAAAAATAGATAGATGATAGAGAGAGAGAGAGAGAAAGAGAGATATATAGATGTAGATAGATGATAGATAGATAGATAGACAGACAGACAGACAGACAGACAGACAGACAGACAGACAGAGGATAGGTGGATGGATGGACAAATAGATGGTATAGACAGACAGACAGATGCTATAATTAAGGGGAGGGGGAGAAAGATTGCATTTTAAAACGAGTTTCTGCTCTGCTTTTTTGGCAACCCAAAGCAGCTAACAGGAGCAACTCATTCAAAATGTGCAGGTGGACTAACAAGAACATAAAGCTCAGAAAACAAAGCAAGGCTCAAAAAGATGGGGTGGCTCAGGAAGCCGTTTCATGGGAGTCGGTGACCCCAAATTGCAAAACGAAAAAAAAAAAAATAGTTTCAAAGCCGTCCAACTTTTCAGGTTTTCCTCAAAAAGAAAAGAAAAGAAAAGAGAGAGAAAAAAAAAGAAAAGAGAGAGAGATATAGATGTAGATGAAGATAGATAGATATATAGATGTAGATAGAAGATAGATAGATAGATGATAGATAGATGATAGATAGATATAGATAGATATAGATAGATAGATCGATATAGATGTAGATAGATAGATAGAAAGAAAGAAAGAAAGAAAGAAAGAGAGAGAAAGAGAGAGAGAAGAGAGAGAGATGTAGATAGATGAAGATAGATAGATGATAGATAGATGAAGATAGATGATGATCGTTGGCTAGATAGATGATAGATGATAGATAGATAGAAAGAAAGAAAGAAGAAAAATAGATAGATGATAGAGAGAGAGAGAGAGAAAGAGATATATAGATTAGATAGATGATAGATGATAGACAGACAGACAGACAGACAGACAGACAGACAGACAGAGGATAGGTGGATGGATGGACAAATAGATGGTATAGACAGACAGACAGATGCTATAATTAAGGGGAGGGGGAGAAAGATTGCATTTTAAAACGAGTTTCTGCTCTGCTTTTTTGGCAACCCAAAGCAGCTAACAGGAGCAACTCATTCAAAATGTGCAGGTGGACTAACAAGAACATAAAGCTCAGAAAACGGACTTCCGGGTGGCTCCACCCCTTCGCTGAGCCCTAATTAAAGGGGCTCCGCACTGAACATCGTAAAGCCAGGAAAAGCCGGCTTTAATCTTTTTCTCTGGATGAAAGAGAAAAGATAAGAGCGCAGGAATGTTGGTAGACCTCCCCAGAGGCTTTGTTTTAATTAAGCAGAGCTTCGAAGGGTCGAGGGGTCCCATAAATATTTCTGCCATCTCCGACTTCAGTGCGTCACTGCAAAAGCAGGAAAAGAAGAAGGTGTCCATCTCTGCTAATTGTCTTATCTTTATGGATCTCTTTAAGCAGACGGAATGAGTGCAAGCGGACGATTATTGGATTGCAAGTATTTTTGATTTCCTGACTTCTACTTTCTAAAAAGAGAATTTTTTCCTTTGTTCTAATTGACTCTAAGATGGCGCCTGAACGGGAGTGAAATGACGAATGGAATTTTAAACAGTCTGTGCAACTAAGAAGATAAGAAATGTTATGTGGATTTTAATGAAGTGAACTGAGCTCTCCTATACTTAAAGGGAGAAGAGAAGTTTCTAGACTTATATTTTGTGAATTTTAAAACTGAAATGGCTACTAAACCACCTAAGACTGGGGGCAGAAGGGTTCTGAACCAGCTTTAGAAGATCTGATTAAAGAGCAAGGAAAGTGTCTGAAGAAAGGTTTAAGGAGATTATGGATAATAATGAGAAAATAAGAGAAGAAATAAAAGAGAATAATAAAAAAATAAGAGAAGATATCTTAATGGCTTTTCAAGGTTTGGCAAAAAGACTGGAGGTGGTGGAGGAGGAGGTGCAAGAAATTGTTCAGTCAAATCAACAAATAGAAAATAGAATGGGGAATGCAAATTAAATTGGATAAAAATGAAGATCAAGTGGTGGTGATGCAGTATAGAATGATGGAAGGAGCTCTGAGAATTAGAGGTTTGAATGAAGACAAAGGGGAAGATTTAAAAAAAATTTTATCAGAAGCTCTGGCTGAATTTATTGAACTTGATCCACAAGAGGTTGCTTATCAAATTGACAAAATTTATAGAGTTAATTCTTGGATTGCTAGGCAAAAGAAACTTCCTAGAGACATTGTGGTTTATTTTTGAAAAGAACAGTGAGGAATCAAATTTTGCAAGTTGCTTTTCAGAAAAACTTGAAAATAGGGAACAGGAGTTGAAGGTTTTGAAAGAGATCCTCCCAAGATGTTAAGGGATAGAAAAGACTTTACATTTTTACACAAGAACTTAAGAAATACCAGATTCAATTTAGATGGGAGGTTCCAGTTGGCTTGACAGTGTATTATCAGGAAGAAGATATCGTATTGACACAGTGCTTAAGGCCAAAGATTTTCTTTCTACAGTGCTGAAATTTGAAATAGAAATAATAGAAAAAGAATTCAAGAGACTCAAATGGGTGTGGAAGCTGAGGTGATTCCAGTGATGTTACCATCAGAGGAACAACCACAAGAACAAAGACTGACGAGGGAGCCCTTAAGCGTAAAGAAAAGGAGCAACAAACTCAAAGTAAAGTTCAGGATTCTGCTACAGAAGCGGTGGGAGGAGCACGGCCGAAGATACGGAGGACGATCTTCAGTTGATTGCCCAAAGGCTTCAGCAGCCCAGTAATGGCAAATAAAATCTTGACTTGGAATGTCAATGGTTTGAACTCAGCTCAGAAGAGAAGAAAAATATTTCATTATTTGAAACAATTTAAAATGATGTTATTTGCTTACAAGAAACACATATTAAATTATCAGATCAAAAGTACCTAATAAACTCAAAGTTAGGTAAACATTTTGTTGCTTCAGCTTTGGAGAAAAACATGGCATAGTGGTTTATTTGAGAAAAGATATACCAGCCAAGTTAATAGAGGCAGATATTTATGGAAGATATATTGCTATTGAACTTACAATAGAAACAAAAGGACTCTCTTGCTTGGTATATATGCACCCAATCAACAACAAGAAAAATTTTATAGAATGTTATATGATAAGTTGATCTATGGGATTATAAATCGTGTATTATATTGGGAGATTGGAATGGAGTAATAGATACACGAAAGGACAAGAGAACTTCTTCCAAGAAGATACCTGCACATGCAAAGCTGCCTAAATCCTTTTTGATATGATAGAAGATTTTGAGTTAAGAGATGTATGGAGACTGGAATTTGGAGGAAAGAGACTATACTTTTTCTCTGATAGGCATCAATCCTTCTCACGTATTGATTTTATTTTAATTTCTAATGATTTGCTTTTTAGGGTGAAGAAAACTAAGATATTTCCAAGATGTTTGTCTGATCATAGTCCTGTTTGGATGGAATTGCAATATGGAAAAGAGGGTAGAAGAACTTGGAGATTAAATGAAAATTTGTTTAGATATCAGGATAATGTAAATCAATGTAAAAAGCAGATGAAAGAATTTTTTGATTATAATTTGAATAATGAAACATCGATAGAAATGGTTTGGGACTGCAGTAAAGCTTTTATGAGAGGTGTATTAATATATCTTAATAATAGACAGAGAAATAAGCAACAAAGACAGCGTAGGTATTTAGAAGAGGAAATTTATAAGAAACAACAATTATTAATACATAACCCACATGATCAAAAACTTAAAGATGCAATAAAGTTACTACAGAATCAATTTAATATGATAATGGCTGATCAGGTGGCAACAAATATACAATATGCCAAACATAATACTTTTGTAACGCAAATAGACCTGGTAGGTGGTTAGCATACACTTTAAGGAAAAGACAAAACAACGTACTATAGAAAAATAGAATACAAAGGTAAAGAGAGATATCAACAGGATAAAATTAAAAAGCTTTTTAGAATATTATACAAATTTATATCTTAAAGATAATATATTGAATAGGGATATTGATAATATTTGAAGGAATATAAGGTTAAAAATTTAACTTTAGAACAAACGGATGAATTGAATCGCCTATAACCTCGGAAGAAATTATTTTGGTAATTAAACAATTAAAATGGGGAAAACTCCTGGTACGGATGGGCTTACAGTTAGTTATTATAGGAATTTACAGGATGAGATGTTAGGTCCACTTAAGGAATTATTTAATCAGATACAACTAGGAGAATTCCCCTCATGGAGAACCTCTTTATTTCATTGATACCAAAGAGGAACAGGATTGTTCTAAACCTGGGAATTATAGGCCAATCTCACTTTTAAATAATGATTATAAGATTTTGTTAAAATAATAGCTAATAGATTAATGTTGATTCTGCAGCAAGAATTCATAATGATCAATCTGGATTTATAAAAGGGAGACAGATGAGGAATAATGTTAGGCAGATTGTTAATTTACTGGAGTACTTAGAAAAGAAAATTTTATTCCAGCAGCATTTATTTTTCTCGATGCAGAGAAAGCTTTTGATCGATTGCATTGGGATTTTTTATTTAAATTAATAGAAAAGATGCAATTTGGAGATGGTTTTTTAAGAATAATTAGGGCAATTTATGGAGAGCAAACAGCACAGATTATAATCAATGGTAGCTTAACAGAACCTTTTAAGATTGCGAAAGGAACAAGACAGGGATGTCCTTTATCACCATTATTGTTTATTTTAACTCTAGAACCATTATTGGATAAAATACGAGAAGTAAAGGAGATAGAGGGAATTAGAGTTAGACAGTATGAATATAAGTTAAGAGCTTTTGCAGATGATTTGGTGATTACTTTAACAAACCCTATAAATTCTAGTAAATCTTTGTTGGAAATAATTGATCAATATGGGAATGTCTCAGGGTTTAAGGTAAATCAGAAAAAGACAAAAGTGATAATAAAAAATATGGCCAGACAACAGAAAGAAAAACTAGAGGAAGTAACAGGATTTGAAATTGTAAAGAAGGTTAAGTATTTAGGGTTTATATTACGTCATCAAATGTGAAATTGTATAAGAATAACTATGAGGTTTTATGGCAAAAGTTCAGAAGGAGTTGATTGTTTGGAAAAATTGCAATTATCTTTGCTGGGAGAATTGCTGCTATTAAAATGAATGTTTTACCTAGATTTTATTCCTCTTTCAGATGATACCAATAATTAAGAAAGATAAGAATCTTGAGGAATGGCAGAAGGGAATTAACAAATTTATATGGGAAGGTAAAAAAGCTAGGGTTAAAATGAAAATAATTCAAGATTCTCGGGAAAGGGGAGGTTTAAAAATGCCTAACTTTAAATTATATTATGAAGCAGCTCTCTCTGCAATAAGTGATTGGTTTAATTTAACAGAGGATAGAATTTTGAATATAGAAGGTTATGATTTGTTATATGGATGGCATGCATATTTAATTTATGACAAAAAGTGGATAAGGCCTTTAAAAATCATGTGCTAAGAAATGCCCTTCATGTGTTTGGAAAAAATACTCTTATAAACTAAATTATAAGGTTCCTATATGCGCATGTCCTAGACATACAGTAGAAAATATAAACATAGAACAGAATCAGGAAATGATTACATATAAAGATCTTTTGTATACTGAAAGAGGTAATTTGCAGTTAAAATCTCTGCAAGTATTAAGAGGAAGGAAAATTATACTTGGTTTCAATATGAGCAATTACATGCTAGATGGAAGGAGATCAGAAAATTGGTATAGAGCAGAACGAGGGAAATTTGGTAAAGCAAATTAGAAATCAGTCTCAGGAGCATATAAAGAGATTGTATAATGTGTTACTTGAAATAGATTCTGAAAGGGACTTGGTAAAGGACTGTATGATAAAGTGGGCACAAAATTTTCAGGAGCCAATATTATTGGAAACGTGGGAAAAAATTTGGGTTAGAAATGTTATATTCACATGAGCACAGAATCTGAGGGAAATTTTTTATAAAATGTTTTATAGATGGCATCTAGATCCTAAAAAATTATCGTGTATGTATCCAGAAATGCAAGCAAAATGTTGGAGATGTAATTGTGATGACGCTACATATTTTCACATTTGGTGGACTTGTAAGGACATAAAGGCCTTTTGGATAAAAATTTGGTGGATTTTACAAAATGTTCTGAAAAGAAGATAAAGTTCCTGCATAATTTTTCTTGTTGGGAATTATTACGGATTGTACAGTAATTGAGACTAAATTGATTTTAAATCTAATAACTGCAGCAAGATTACTAATAGGACAATATTGGAAAAAAAAGAAGTACCAACAATACAAGAATGGATATTGAAAGTTGCCAATTTGGCTGAGATGGCGAAGATATCAGCCTTTTTGAAAGACAATACGCAAGAAAGATACTTAAAGGAATGGAAAAAATGGATTGACTATATTCAACGTAGATATCAGACTAAGAGTTATCAGACTGTTTTTGAATGATTATGATGTATTATTTTTGATTGCTTTTGGGGGAAGTTAGGAATTGATGATTGTAGGGGTATAATTAAGTTGGGACGAAAATTTTTTAGCATATGTTTGTTTTATTTTTAACTATACCTTGTGCTCGTTCCGGGAAGTCGGGGGGGGGAGGGGGGTTGCGAAGGGAGGGGGGAGCAGGGGGGGAAAAAATTTTGTAAAACTTTTTGAATAAAAAAAAAAAAAAAAAAAAAAAAAAAAAAGCTCAGAAAACAAAGCAAGGCTCAAAAAGATGGGGTGGCTCAGGAGGTTTTCCTCAAAAAGAAAAGAAAAGAAAAGAGAGAGAAAAAAAAAGAAAAGGCGGTTCAGGCTCACATTGGTGAAGAAAGAGCTTGGCGAAGCCTCTTTTAAGTGCGAGCATCATAATAGGGGTAAAATTATGGAAAACGACACTTTTAGTTGATGGAAATCGTGGCTGTTCCTTTGATTTCCTTCTTTTATATATGGACGACTTTTCATTCTAGGACAGCCTCCGTCTTTATTCCCGAGTTGGCCTCCTGTAAGCTTTTTTAAAGTCCTGTTTTTCTTTCATTTCATCTGGGATTCCTCCCTCCCTCTATTTCCTTCCTTCCCTCCCTCCCTCCTTCCCTTCCTCTTCCTTCCCTTCTTCCTTCTTTCCCTCCCTCTCCTTCCTTCCTTCCACTCGCTCTTGCACCTTCCTTCCCTTCTTCCCTCCCTCCCTCCCTCTCCTCCCTTCCTCCTTCCTCCCTCCCACTCTCCTTCCTTCCTTCCTCCTGCTCTTGTTCCTTCCCTCCCTCCCTCTCCTTCCTTTCCTCCCTCCTTCCTTCTTCCCTCCCTCTTCTTTCCTCCCACCTCCTTCCTTCCTTTTCAACTTCTTTACTCCTTCCTCCCTCCCTCCTCTCTCCTTCCTCCTCCCTCCCTCCCACTCTCCTTCCTTGCTCCTTCCCTCCCTCCCTCTCCTTCCTTCCATCCCTCTCTCCTTCCTCCCTTCCTCCTGCCTTCTTTCCTCCCTCCTCCTTCCTCCTCCTCTCTCCTCCTCTATTTCCTTCCTCCTCCCACTCTCCTTCCACCTTCCCTCCCTCCCTTCCTCCCTTCCTTCTTTCCTCTTTCTTCCCTTCCTCCCTCCCTTCCTCCCCCCTTTACTCCCTCCCACTCTCCTTCCTTCCTTCCTTCCTTCCTTCCTTCCTTCCTTCCTTCCTTCCTTCCTTCCTTCCTTCCTTCCTTCCTTCCTTCCTTCCTTCCCGAAGCAGAATGAGGCAATTGAAACTTCAACTGGTCAGCTTTGCTTCTGATGTTGCCATGTTTGCAAATAATTTATCTGGAAGCAAGACGGGACATGCAGAGCCTCCCCATATGTCGGAAGAGAGCAGAGACCTTCTAATTCTTGGTCATATGTCAGGGAAGGCTGACAACATCCATGTTGGGATGAGAGATTAGCAGAAACCAAGGGGGGGGGGGTTGGGTTGGGTTGGGTTGGGTTGGGGGATCGCTGTATTTGTTTGGGAGCAACTTGGTCCCCTGTGAGAAAAATATTTATCTCAAGCCAGCCTAGCAAAGGAGGCCATCGAAGGATGTCGCTCCCCCCGAGGAGAGGGAGAGCTTGATTAGAAGACCACATAGTGGCAACCTTCAACCTCCAGGGAGATAAACAGATTTTGTCCTAATCTCATGAGGTCATTATCCTGCTTTTGAAAACTGTCACCCAGAAAGCAGTTTAGCTTTTAGCAGTTTAGGTCATAGCTCACTTCTCTGCTACCTCTCTCTCTCTCTCTCTCTCTCTCTCTCTTTCTCTCTCTCTCTCTCCCTCCCCCTCCCTCCCTCTCTCTCATTCTCTCCCTCCCCTCCCCTCCTCTCCTCTCCTCTCTTCTCTCTCTCATTCTCCTCCCTCCCTCCCTCCTCTCCTCCTCTCCTCTCTCTCTCATTCTCTCAATCCTCTCCCTCCTCTCCTCTCCCTCCTCTCTCTCACTCTCAATCCTCTCCTCTCCCTCCTCTTCTCTCCCTCCTCTCTCTCATTCTCTCAATCCTCTCCTCTCCTCCTCTTCTCTCCTCCCTCCTCTCTCTCTCATTCTCTCAATCCTCTCCTCTCCCTCCTCTTCTCTCCCCTCCCTCTCTCTCTCATTCTCTCAATCCTCTCCCTCCTCTCCTCTCCCCTCCTTCCCTCTCTCTCTCATTCTCTCAATCCTCTCCTCTCCCTCCTCTCCCTCCCTCTCTCTCTCATTTTCCTCTCTCTCTCTCTCTCTCATTCTCTCAATCCTCTCCTCTCCCTCCTCTCCCCTCCCTCCCTCTCTCTCTCATTCTCCTCCCTCTCTCTCTCTCTCTCTCTCATTCTCTGTGTATGTATCCGAGTGAGCAACACTTTCACATACATTTAGCTCTGCGTGTCGAGGGCCAAGTGAGTTTATATAGCTGAAGCAACATCTGAACACACCCGATGCGGAGGTCCTTTGCCTTGTTATTATCTGAGTTCCACCCATAAGTTCCACCACATCTGCCTGATGGGCGACAACTAACAATTAAGATGTCATGCCGATTAAACTGAGCAGAAGGGAGATTGCCCATTGAAAGAAGCGACGGAGCAATGACAGGATTTGCAAGTCAGACGTTTTCGAGAATGGCTGGCGGGCAGGCAAGACAACAAAGCACCGTTGCAATCGCTTCTCCCGGGGTCAGGTTTTCCGCTTGGGGTTCTGGGACTGCAGTCCCCAGAATTCCCAGCCAACACGGGGCATGAAAAACAGAAGGATTCCACCGGAGATGCTCTCTCTAATCTGTTCTCCAGCGTTCATCCCCTGAGGTGTGGTAAATTCCCTCGCCTCAGAAATTCGCAAGGTTGACCTGGGACTTGCAAGATCCCCATTCCTGGGTCGCAACTGACATTTTTAGTAAATAAATAAAACAAATCATGCATAATTGAAGATCCAGTCAAGTTGCATTAGCGGGTCGTGCGATCTCTCGTTGGCTCGAAGCACCGATCTGTTTGTTTGTTTGTTTTTGCTTCCGTTCCTCCTCAGGAGTGCAAGCCCAAATTCTGGAGAAGCGTGGTCGTTCAGAAAGAGAACACGCTTTTAATAGAAGACGTGCAGGAGGAAGACGGTGGAAATTACACTTGTGAGCTGAAGTTCGAAGGGAAGCTGATTAGACGCACAACCGAACTCAAAGTTACAGGTAAGGAACCTTCCGGCGTGGAGACGGAAGACGATGCTTATAATGGGGATGGCCTGAACATTTGATGGTGCGTCTTATTCCTCCTTGATTTACTGGGTAGTTTATGTGCCACTCCCTGCAGCTTTGCGAGGTCAATGAATCTGAGAAACGAAGACTTGTCCAGAGACATGTGTCAGGGTTCCAACTAATACATCCCATTCAATAAGAACTCCGAGGCAGGCAAATTCCTCAAAGGACGTTTTATTGGGACAGATCAAATTAGCACGTACCGGGTGGAAAACCGGCTCTTAAGTTCCTGCCAGTTTTTTCACTCAATTAAAAGTAAAACTTTCTCACTTCCCCGCACAGTCTCAATCACACGGTCCAATCTAGGGGTCGGTTTCACTTTTCTTTACTACTAGTTTGCCATGTGCGCGCACGCTCACTTCACACATGCACTGTCCGCTTGCATGCCTTCCGTGTATGCGCCCAGCCTCAAAAACATGCCTAAATAGCACGATATGGAGCTGGGGTGGGCCACCCACGATCGCCGCTACCAGTTCTCCTGAACCGGTGTGAACCGGCAGAATCTCACCTCTGGTCCAATCAGCATACAGTCCAGTTGCTAGGTGACCTCAATCTCTGCCTTTCGAAAACCTGAATCAATGTCCTTTATTCCCAGGGGAAAGAATTTTATTTAGACTACAACACCCCAGGTATCTACACTAAAGCTATCTCTTGACTAGAATTCAAATCTCCTGGCGTTTGGCCCAAAATCACCCAGCTGGCTTTCATGCCTAAGGCAGACTAGAACTCTTTGTCTCCTGGCAGTTGGCCCAAAGTCTCTCAGCTGTCTTTCACACTTATGGTGGGATTAGAACACTCTGTCTCCTGGCGGTTGGCCCAAAGTTACCCAGCTGGACTAAGGCTGGACTAGAACTCACAGTCTCCTGGTGACTGGCTTAAACTCAACCAGCTGGCTTTCACACCTAAGGAAGGGCTAGAACTCACCATCTCCTGCTCTCTAACCTGGCGCCTTAACCACTGGACCAAAGTTTTGCTCTCATCTCTTCATAACATCTCATAGATTTCTAATTCTAGTTAGAGCAGGGGTAGTCAACCTTTTTATACCTACCGCCCACTTTTGTATCTCTGTTAGTAGTAAAATTTTCTAACCGCCCACCGGTTCCACAGTAATGCACCCTGTACCGTCGTCTGCGCATGCCTCTCACGCATCGTGGATTGGGTTGGGGGGGGCACCGGCTACCAGCTCTGCTTGTCTTTTACAGCTGGGTGGTGTGGGGGGAGATGCGCGAGCTATTCTGGGATGAGGCTCTTTTGTTTGCGGTCGCACTATAGCGCCATTTAGTTTCACTTACGCAACGTGAACTAAACTTATGCGCGGGCGATACAAATAGCATATTTTCAGAAATTTAAATTGTCACGGGAAATTTTATGAAAACCTAATGAAAATGTTTTAAAATAATGCTATGATTTTTTTTTAAAAAAAGTCAATTAAATTAAAAAAAAGGAAGGGGCTTCAGTATCGGACAAAACCCCTACCGCCCACCATGAAAGCTGGAACGCCTACTAGTGTACGGTAGGGACCAGGTTGACTACCACTGAGTTGGAGTATTATGGATTCTCCAACCTGTTTCTCCAAGCTATGTCGAGCTTGGGCTGCGAACAGACGGGATCTTTGTACGCCCCGCTGTTCAGTTTTCAAAGATGTGTGAGAAGCTTGTGTGTTTTGGCAACAGGGATCGAGAGGGACTTCACCCCGCTTAAAGATGGCCCTGATTTTTAAGCGTTCACATGAATATTTCAAGATGTCAGGCAGGCAAGACGGGGGGAGGGGGGAGGTCTTCTCTCCAAGTTTCTGAGCTTTGCCTGGGGACTTATCATTGTCAGTTCTCACTCTCTGCGCTGTACGGCAAGGAGTCTTCTCCTGAGCCAGGCCTGTCAAATGGAGTGAGGATAATTTGATCTGTTGTTTCTCCAGACTTAACGGGGTTTTTTAACCATTTTGTATTATTTTGTATCAGGAGCGTGGATCTGTCAGCGCGGCTGGCCCTAGGGAAGGAAATAATAAACCCCCCAAATGAAGGGTGGAAAGAAGGGAGGGGAGGGAAACGGGAAACCAGCTCTGGTGACTTATTCAAATATTTTTTTTTCTCCTGCTGAGGGTCGACTTATGCCCACTTTGTCCATCATAGTTAGGAAGCAAAGATGGCAGCCATGCCCATGTGATTGGAACACAGTTCTCCAAGCTTCTTGGCTGGAGAGGCAAAATGTTTTCAAGACAAAAACAAAAATCAAGAAAGTCCAGTTTTTACTACCAGCTTGGTGGGCATGGCAGGGGGAGGATACTGCAAAACCTCCATTCCCTCCCCACTCCAGGGGAAGGATACTGCAAAATCCTCATTCCCTCCCCACTCCAGGGGAAGGATATTGCAAAATCTCCATTCCCTCCTGTTATGTATTCATGTTTGTACCTTTAAATATTTGAGCGGGAAATCAGCACGTTGCTGATTGGTCGAAGCCTCCAGCAGAACTGTATAAAAGGAGAGGTTTTTCCCCCAGCCCGTTGCTGGGTTCACCCTATATTAAAGAGCTGTTGTCACTACCCTGGTCTCCAGCCTCGTTACTTCCAGAACCTAACATTGGCGACGAAGGTGGGATCTCGAGGCTGAGGAGAACCAGAACCGAGCTGAAGCACAATAGACCCGAACCCAGCAAACCCAGGGCAGAAAAGCGGAGATGGCCAGTTACACTCCGCCCGCACCGTTTGACCCGGCTAAAGAGAAATGGGGAACGTATATGACCCGTTTCGAAAGCTTTCTAGAAGCCAACGAACTGCACGGAGTTCCAGATAACCGAAAGAGGGCTTATTTCCTAAGCCACTGCGGTCCGGAGGTCATCGACATCGCGGAAGCCCTGGCAGAGCCAACGCCGTTGCAGTCGGTGTCGTGGCCAACTTTACAGACATTACTAAGAAACCACTTCGCACCCACGCCATCCAAATACGTGCGGCGGTTTGAATTCGGAGAGCGAAGGCAGATGGAGGGCGAATCCATCGGCGACTACATGGCCGCCCTAAGAAGAGCGTCCAAGGACTGCGGATACCGTGACCTAGACGAGGTGCTTCTCGAGCAACTCATCCGAGGGGTCAAAGACATCCGATTGCGGCGACGGCTGCTGGCAAAGAGCAACCTCACGCTAGCCAACGCTCTGGACGAAGCCAGAGCACATGAAATGTCATCCCAAGCGGCAGAGACATTGCAGAAGCCGGTCCCACAAAAGGCGAGCGCGAAGGCAACTCCGGTGCACCAGGAGGAGGTTCAGACCGAATCCGACGGTGAAGACGAGGAAGGGGTCTGCTGCACCGAGAAACGCGACAAGGGGGACCGAGACGAATGCGGAAGCTGCGGGGGTCAACACCAGCGCCAACGCTGCAAGTTTAAAGACGCGACATGTCGGCGGTGTGGGAAGAAAGGGCACCTAGCTCAAGTTTGTCGAGCGGCCCAACCTTCCCGCCGAAAATTCAAATCGGCCAATCAGAGCGCGGAATCGGCAAGGCGGCCCGCGATTGGCTCAAACAAAAAAGGCGCGGATTCCAACCAAACAACTGTGGTCATAGGCGCACACCAAAGTGGAGAAGAAGATCTTCACCAAGCCAAAAATAGAGGAGTACGGTGCCGGCTTGAAGTAGACACGGATCAGCGATCACCATCATGTCCTGGGACACTTTGGCGGTCGCTGCCGTCCGTCAAGCGCCACCTGCAAGCACAACGGCTACGAGTGCACGACTACCAGGGGAATCGCATCCCTGTTCGAGGGACCACCTCCGTCCGAGTCGAGTACGGTCCACATAAAAAGACCCTGCCCATCACGATCGTCGAAGGAACTCTGCCCAGTCTGTTGGGACTAGACTGGTTTCGTGCCCTGGGCATGGGAGTGACTGGCATCTACAGAAGTGACTGTAACCTGAAAGACATTCTCTTTAACGAGTTCGAAGATGTCTTCAAGGACTGCCTGGGCAAGTACAAGGGGACCCCTATTTCCTTCAACTTAGACCCCCAGGTAGCCCCCATTAGGCTTAAGGCGAGGAGAGTCCCTTTTGCCCTAAAACCAAAAATCGATAAGGAGCTGGATAAGCTCATTAATCAGGGGATTTTGGTGCCAGTCGACCACGCAAAGTGGGAGACGCCAATCGTCACCCCCATCAAACCGGACGGGTCAATTAGAATTTGCGCTGACTACAAGGCGACGCTTAACAAAGCCTTACAGAAAAGCGCTTACCCGGTTCCCGTGGTGCAACACTTATTGCACTCTTTGGGGCAAGGGCAAGTCTTTGCAAAGTTAGACTTGGCCCAAGCCTACCAACAACTGCCAGTAGACGCCCGACAGTCAAGCCCAAACGATTGTGACGCACAGGGGGGCCTTCAAGTGCACCCGATTGCAATTTGGGGTCAGTGTGGCACCAGGGCTGTTCCAAAACCTGATGGAACGACTACTGCAGGGGCTCCCAGGGGTAGTTCCCTACTTCGATGATGTCCTAATTTCAGGGGAAAACATGGAGGAATTGGGGGAGCGGTTAAGAAAGGTCTTGAGCATTTTCCGGACAGCCGGACTAAAAGTCAAGACAAACAAATGTCAGATAGGGGTCGAATCCGTCGATTTCTTGGGCTACCGGATAGACAAGAAAGGAATTCACCCTACTGAGAGCAAGGTTAAGGCAATTAGGAAGGCTCCAGCGCCCAAAAACAAAGCAGAGCTGCAGGCATTCCTCGGATTGGTTAATTTTTACGCGGTCTTTTTAAAGAACAAAGCAACCGTTGCGGAACCGCTGCATAGGCTCTTAGGAAAAAATACTGTTTGGTCTTGGGGAAAGTCAGAAAATAGGGCTTTTGAAGCAGTAAAGAACCTGCTCTCAAGTGATAGCCTGCTCATCCAATATCACGACTCATTACCCCTAGTGCTGGTTTATGCCTCCCTTACGGGTGGGGGCTGTACTCAGCCATAGACTTCCAAACGGCACAGAAGCCCCTATAGCGTTCTACTCTAGAACAATGTCCTCCCCAGAGAGGAACTACAGCCAATTAGACAAAGAAGCACTAGCCATTGTGTCAGGGGTCAAAAAATTCCACGAGTATGTCTTTGGGCGGAATTTTGAAATCGTGACTGACCACAGACCACTATTAGGGATACTGGCTGGCGACCGCCCAACGCCTGTGGCACTTTCGCCACGCTTGACCCGTTGGACTATATTTCTAGCCGCTTATTCGTACAAGCTGCAACATCGGCCAGGAAAAGAAGTGGGGCATGCAGACGCGTTAAGCCGATGCCCACTACCAGGGGCGACCGAAGACCCCACTCCGGGGACGCCCATCCTACTTATTGACTCGTTGGACTCTGGCCCAGTCACATCAAAGGAAGTGGCTCGGCATCATACCGACATTGTGTTAAGGACTGTACTCGGTTGGGTACAGAGAGGGTGGCCCGCTGCGCCGGGCGAACGGTTCAAAGAATTTGTTAAAAAACGAGATGAGCTCTCGGCTCAAGGGGGGTGCCTGTTATGGGGTGATCGTGTAATAATTCCTGAGAAGTTAAGGGGAAAGGTATTGGACCTCCTCCACGAGGGTCACCCAGGGATCGTAAGGATGAAGGGGTTAGCTAGAAGCTATGTATGGTGGCCACTCATGGACGCAGAGATTGCTGAGAGGGTAGGGAAATGCCAAGCTTGCCAAGAGTCCAGACCTCTACCCCCAACGGCCCCAGTCAGAGAATGGGAAAAGCCCCAAGGGCCTTGGTCAAGAATCCACATTGATTTTGCTGGCCCTTTTCACGGCCAAACATTCCTAGTGGTTGTGGATGCATTTTCCAAATGGTTGGAAGTCATAATCATGAAATCCACTACGGCCGAAGCAGTAATCGCAACTCTGCGCCACCTATTCGCAACTCACGGGTTGCCGGACACTCTGGTGTCCGACAATGGGCCCCACCACGGCAGCCCAGTTTGAAGAATACCTGGCAGAGGAAGGCATCCGACATGCCCTCTCTGCGCCTTTCCACCCTGCGCGAATGGTTTTGCAGAGCGTTCCGTCCGAGCGCTAAGGAGGCCTTGTCCAGGCTCAAGCCAGGTGACTGGCAAACAAAATAGACTTTTCCTAGCCGTCCAGCACAGAACCCCAAGCACGGCCACCGGAAAAGCCCAGCCGAATTGCTAATGGGACGGAAACTCCGTGCCCACTTGACCGCTTGAACCCCATTACACACCCGATGGGTACAAGGGCGAACTAGAGAAGACAAGGGAAATGAGCATAGGCGACCGGGTGTGGGCCCGAAACTATGGGGACGGCCCTAGTTGGTTCGCAGGGCAAATAATAAAGATAACCGGCCCAAAATCATACGTGGTAGAGCTACCAGACAACCGAGTGTGGAGGCGCCACATAGATCAGTTAAGGAAACGAATAACTGACCAAACCGAACCAAATGAAATAGATCATGACCAATACCAATTTGAATCCACAGCTGACAATGACCCGGGGGAGGCGCAAGACTTAGCTGAGGTCCCAGAGTTCCAGCGACGCCATCAGGTTCCCGAGGGAAGCAGCAGGGAAAGTTCCAAAATTAATCCAAGGCCGGATGGCCAAGAAAAAGAGTCGGCCAATAATCCGGAGCCCGTTGGCCCAGAGAAAGAGCTGGGAGGAGAAAACAGCCCCTCCGACCAGCTCAAAACACCACCCAGAACTGAACCGCGCAGGTCAGAAAGAACTAGGAGACGCCCAGGTTATTTGCGTGACTACGTCGAAAAATAACATGTAAATAAATATGTAAATAGAGGCAAAGTGTTTTCTGGGAGGGGAGGAGTGTTATGTATTCATGTTTGTACCTTTAAATATTTGAGCGGGAAATCAGCACGTTGCTGATTGGTCGAAGCCTCCAGCAGAACTGTATAAAAGGAGAGGTTTTTCCCCCAGCCCGTTGCTGGGTTCACCCTATATTAAAGAGCTGTTGTCACTACCCTGGTCTCCAGCCTCGTTACTTCCAGAACCTAACACCTCCCCACTCCTGGAGGAAGGATATTGCAACACCTCCATTCCATCCCCATTCTAGGGGGAGGATCCTGCAAAATCTCCATTCCCTCCCTACTCCAGGGGAAGGATACTGCAAAATCCCCGTTCCCTACCCCACTCCTGGGGGAAGGATATTGCTACCGGTTCTCCAAACTAGTCAAAATTTCTCCTCCCGGTTCTCCAGAACCTGTCAGTACCTGCTGGATTTCACCCCTGCCTTTGGGTCAGCCATGGCCTGAATGATGGAGAATCTCCATAGACAAGGTCAACAGTTTGGGGGTAACTGTTTGGGGGCCGTGGTGGCTCAGGCTGTAAGATAGCCTGTTATTAAAACACAGCAGCCTGCAATTACTGCAGGCTCGAATCCCACCAGGCCCAAGGTTGACTCAGCCTTCCATCCTTTATAAGGTAGGTAAAATGAGGACCCAGATTGTTGGGGGGGCAATAAGTTGACTTTGTAAATATACAAATAGAATGAGACTATTGCCTTACACACTGTAAGCCGCCCTGAGTCTTCGGAGAAGGGCGGGATATAAATGTAAAAAAAAAAAAACAACCCTGAAGTGGACATCTTAAAAACAGCAGACAGAAGACCCAGACTTAATATAGCAAATGGTTCCCATCCCCCCGCCTCAAAAAAAGGAGGGTCTCTTTTCTGATGGATTCCATTAGACAAACTTGTCTTTAATTGTCTTTTTTTAAAAAAAAGTCAATTAAATTAAAAAAAAGGAAGGGGCTTCAGTACACATAGCTGTGTCAATGAGAAGGTTGGCCAAGAGGCCCACTGATCCTAGACTCATGAAGATGACAATTCTGCAAAGGACAGGAAGATGGAGGCGTCCTTCAGAAGGCCTGTAAAGACGCGGCGAAAAAAGGAGCGATATGCTGCAGTCTATGAATTATATATAATCCCAGTTCTCCGTTGCTTTGCTTTACAGCTTCCCAAGCTGTAGAGTGTATCTCATGCACCATAAATAGAATGGTAAATAATGTTCCCTTTTATCGTTTTGTGAGGCATTCCTCCATTGCTTTTCACCAGAGTCAACTCGTTGTTGTTGTTGTTTATTTGCATTTATATCCCGCCCTTCTCCGAAGACTCAGGGCGGCTTACACTATGTCAAGCAGTAGTCTTCATCCATTTGTATATTATATACAAAGTCAACTTTTATTGCCCCCAACAATCTGGCTCCTCATTTTACCTACCTTATAAAGGATGGAAGGCTGAGTCAACCTTGGGCCTGGTGGGACTTGAACTTGCAGTAATTGCAAGCAGCTGTGTTAATAACAGACAGACTTAGTCTGCTGAGCCACCAGAGGTTTGCTTTACTCCAGTCTTAAATCACGAAATTTACTCGGTTGGCCCACGAGAGGAATGTGGTCTCAAGTTTCTTTCTCTGTAAACGTGTTTTTGTATGGATGCTCCTATCTCACAGCTAAGGGGCACCATTGGATGGTCAGGGAGGGATCGTTTTGGTTTCTTTATTTTTCCACTTGTCAGCAGTGCTTTGGCCCCAATTTTTAGCAAATTCTACTTTCGCTTGGAAGAATCCGAAAATTTGTTCCAAAATTGGGAGAGTGAGTGCCTTTTTTGTGACATCTTTTAGTCTCTTCTAGGCCTCAGGGCCGTGTTTTTCAACCTTAGCCTCTTTATGAGGTGTGGACTTCAACTCCCAGAATTCCATGCTGACAGGGGAATTCTGGGAATTAAAGTCCACCAAACCTAAAATCCAGTGGTGGGGTTTCAAAATTTTTTACTACCGGTTCTGTGGGTGTGGCTTGGTGGGCATGGCATGGTTTGGTGGGCATAGCAGGGGAAAGATACTGTAAAATCTCCATTCCCACCCCACTCCAGGGGAAGCATACTGTAAAATCTCTATTTCCTCCCCAATCCAGGGGAAGGATACTGCAAAATCCCCATTTCCTCCCAATCAGCTGGAACTTGGGAGGCAGAAAATAGATGAGGGTGGGGCCAGTCAGAATTTTTATTACCGGTTCTCCGAACTACTCAAAATTTCTGCTACCGGTTCTCCGAACTGGTCAGAACCAGCTGAAACCCACCTCTGCTAAAGTCCCAAAAACCCAACCTCCCAGTTGAGAGGGGCTGTAATTTATACCCTTTCACCCTAAGTTTGCAAATAGAGGGTTACTGGGAATCATCATTCGTGTTTTTTAAAAACATTAATGATTTCCACTTATAATGTCCATTGACTCTGAGCTACTTAGGGGGATGATCAAGATGAAGTATTTATGTCAGTGTAATTAATCAACTCTTGTGGATAATTAACTGGAAGAAATTCAAGGGTAAAAGGATTGTTAGTAGTCAATACTTGGAAGTTATCATGGTAGTCTCAACGGTGCTTTTTCGGAACGCAACTGGACAATGCGGGTGACAGCAATTCTCCATAGACATCACAACTGGTATAAAAGGTTGTAATAAGATTGGAAGTAGTATAGAATTTGATACAGGTATAGAATAATAGAATAGAATATAATTTTTATGGGCCAAGTGTGATTGGACACACAAGGAATTTGTCTTGGTGCATAGGCTCTCAGTGTACATAAAAGACAAGGTACAACACTTACAACACTTAATGATAGTCATAGGCTACAAATAAGGTATGTTCTTTTCACACCTCTATTCCTCTTCTTGCCTCCAATCTTTCCTTGGAGGATTAAATGAAATATGGCGGATTTTTCTGGGTGTCGCATCCAAGGTCCGAAATATTCTAACTTTTTCGCTTTTTTATGATTTTCCTTGGCTTTCCCAGGCGGCTTATCCCCTCCTCCTTTCTGATTTTTGTCAACCCAGCTTATATATAAATTCCACATTTCGAATGCTTCTGGTCTCCTTGAGTGGCTTTCTGTCCCAACTCTTCACTCCAAAGAGCAGGATAAAAAAGACGTAACACCTGACAAGCATCTGATTTTTCAATCTTAGGCTTATGTCGTGACTGCGGAAGACCTTTTCCGTTTTGTGCACCTCTGTACTGTCCTAAAGAGATGCAGTGGCTCAGGGGATAGGACGCTGAGATTGTCGATCAAAAGGTTGGCAGTACAGCGGTTCGAATCCCTAGCGCCGCGTCACGGGGTGAGCTCCCGTGACTTGTCCCAGCTTCTGCCAACCTAGCAGTTCGAAAGCATGTAAAAAAAGGCAAGTAGAAAAACAGGGATCAGCTTTGGCGTTGAGTCATGCCGGCCACATGACCACGGAGACGTCTTCGGACAGCGCTGGCTCTTTGGCTTTGAACGGAAATGAGCACCGCCCCCTAGAGTCGGGAATGACTAGCACATATGTGCGAGGGGAACCTCTACCTTTACCTTTATACTATCCTAATTTCTAATCCATATCAGCTATTTTGAGGAAGGGTTTTTACTCGACTGATAATTCAGCCAGGTTCTACTGGTGATGTCGATCAGATTGGTTCAATACAGCAAAACCGAGCTACAGAACTGAATTTTTACCACATCCAAGAACTTTTCAACTGATGGATTTGGAAAGGACAGGACTAGCCTGCGATCTAAGCAGCCTGTTGTGTAAAACGACTAGGGCTTTGAAACGTTGTGTTCCAGCGGAGTAACGTTTCAAAACTCCAGTTATGTAAAGAGGTGAATTCTAATAAGAAAGGGAATGAGAACAACAGTATTTTTAAGGGCTTCTTGTGGCTCAACAGGCTATTATTAACACAGCTGCCTGCAATTACAATTACTGCAGGTTCGAGTCCCACCAGGGCCACCAGGGCCAAGGTTGACTCAGCCTTCCATCCTTTATAAGGTAGGTAAAATGAGGACCCAGATTGTTGGGGGCAATAAAAGTTGACTTTGTATATAATATACAAATGGATGAGACTATTGCCTTACACAATGTAAGCCGCCCTGAGTCTTCGGAGAAGGGCGGGATATAAATTCAATTTTTTTTTAAAAAGGGAGATGAATGAAAAGCTAACTACAAAGTCGTTGTTGTTGAAGATAGAAGAAAGGAAGATAGAAGAAAGGAAAGATAGATAGAAGAAAGGAAAGGAAAGATGGAGGAAAGAAAAGGAAAGGAAGATAAAAGAAAGGAAAGGAAGGAAAGGGGAAGGAAAGGAAGAAACAAGGAAGGAAAGGAAAGGAAAGGAAAGGAAAGGAAAGGGGAAAGGAGAGAGGATGGGAGAGGGAGGGAGGAAAGAAGAAAAGAAGGGAGAGGAGAGGAGAAGGAAGGAAAGAGAGAAGGAAACAAGGAAGGGAAGGAGGGAATGAAGGAAGGAGAAGAGAGGAGAGGAAGTAAATGGAAGCAAGGGAAGGGAAGGGAAGGGAAGGGGAGAAAGAAAAAGAACTTAAAATAAACAGTTGCTTTAACAGATCCCACTTACCAGACTGGAGAGGCAGTGAATCATTTTTCTGTTTAGACTTTCTTCCTTTCCCCCCCCAATAACAGGCAAACCTGTTGCGTTCAAAACATTCCAGATAAAGCCTTCTAACATTTACGTTGAATTGGACCATATTTACATTATTTGTATCAATTTATGTCAATGATGTGTAATGATGATCACGATGTACATTGACAGTAAGTGATGTAATTTATGTCTTTTGCATTTGGAGGCAAATGAACTAAATTGCCACGAATGAGGCACTTTGGGATAAAATAGACAGGCGGGAGGAACACATATACTTCATCCCCCCCCCCCCCCCCCGGCCAAGTATGGCTGATTAATAAAACATTTGCTCTGCAGCTAGGAGAGTTTGGCAATATCCATTCCATGTTCTTCTTGAGAGCTTCTACCAAACTCATCTAGTGCAGGAACTCTGGGACAGCTAATAATGAGGACCCCCAAGATGATTCTTCTTCTTCTTCTTCTTCTTCTTCTTCTTCTTCTTCTTCTTCTTCTTCTTCTTCTTCTTCTTCTTCTTCTTCTTCTTCTTCTTCTTCTTCTTCTCCTCCTTCTTCCTCTTCTTCCTTCTTCTTCTTCTTCTTCTTCTTCTTCTTCTTCTTCTTCTTCTTCTTCTTCTTTCCTCCTCCTCCTCCTCCTCCTCCTCCTCCTCCTCCTCCTCCTCTTCTTCTTCTTCTTCTTCGTCTTCGTCTTCTTCGTCTTCTTCTTTCCTCCTCCTCCTTCTCCTCCTCCTCCTCCTCCTCCTCATCTTCTTCTTCTTCTTCTCCTCCTCCTCCTCCTTCTCCTCCTCCTCCTTCTCCTCCTCCTCCTCCTCCTCCTCCTCCTCCTCCTCCTCCTCCTTCCATATCTGTCATCGGATGTTGGCGATCATGTTGGCCACCCTATTTTTATCAACAGCCGCGTGAAAAAGTGCTGCTGAGTTTTCTCCAAACCAGTCCCTTAGATTTTGAAGCCATGATGTTCTTCTTCTGCCTGGACCTCCTTTGCCTTCAATCTTTCCTTGGAGGATGAAGTGAAGGAAACCGTATTTTTCCGGGTGTCGCATCCCAGGTCCAAAAAATTCTAACTTTTTCGCTTTTTTATGGTTTTTGATGATTTCTCTTGGCTTTCCCAGGCGGCTTCTCCCCTCCTCCTTTCTGATTTTGTCGACCCAGCTTATATGTAACAGCTGCCTATAAATTCCACATTTCAAATGCTTCTAGCAAGATAATTAAAAAATATATAAATAAATAAAGGAAGCTTGTTATTTAGATACATTAAGAATATTATATATTATGGCCCCAGACAATTCCTCTTTATTCGGTGCGACCCAGGTTGGACAACTATGATATAATGCAAACATATTTTTCAAAGACAGGGAGTGCTTGACTTGCGACCACAATGGAGCACAATGTTTCCGTCGCTAAGAGAGATTGTTGTTGTGAGTTTTGCTCCCTTTTTACGACTGTTCTTGCCACCGTTGTTAAGTGAATCCCTGCCTTGGTTAAGCCAATAACACCGTTGTTAAGTGACTCTGGCTACCCCCATTGAGTTCGCTTTGTCCGAAGATCGCAAAAGGGAATCACAGCGACCGTCGTAAATATGAAGCAAGCATCCGGATTTTGATCCCGTGACCATGGGGATGCTGCAACGGTCGTAAAGTGTGAAAAATGGTCCTAAGTCTCTTTTCTTCCTGTGCTGTTGTAACTTGGAACGGCCAGTAAACGAAGTCATAAGTCAAAGGGAACATAATCAAAGGAAACAATAGGACAAGAACGGTAGGCACGTTTGTGCTCTTATGCAGGCCCCTTACAGACCTCTTAGGAATGGGATGAGGTCAACAGTAGACAGTTTTTGGTTGAAGATTTGGGGCTTTTGAGAAGAGACCACAGAGTCAGGTAGTTCCAAGCATTAACAACTCTGTTACAGAAGTCATATTTTCTGCAATCAATTTCCTGCAAACAGGAATACCTGTACGAGGTGCTGTTTCAGTGGCAGAATATCACATTTTTCTGCTTTCCCAACCTGCCGCCTTCTTAGTAGGTTGGTGAATAATCCCATTTATCCACAGTCAGCTAAAATGCAGGAGGATGGGGGGCAGCTAAATTACCTGTGCCCACGGGAGGACTCTTTTTTTAAAAAAAATTCATTTTGTCACAACAGTATACACAAATTGACATTAAAAAAAAAGACACATCATAAAAGAAAAAATATATATAAGTAAAAGTATGCAACAGCTATGTTAATTTGATATAATAAGGGAACAATAGGACAGGAACGGTGGGCACTTTTTTGCTCTTATGCACGCCCCTTATAGTCCTTTTAGGAATGGGGTGAGGTCAATAGTAGACAGTTTTTAGTTTTTTCAATCTATTCCTAGTTTTGCACAAAGTTTTAATTCTTTTCTGAGTTATTCTTCTCAGAGCAGCCCTCCGCCAAAGCTTTTAAGGGAAAGTTGGCTTAGCATTTGGAAAGCTTTCTTGCATAGCACATTAAAAAGAATACCTGAAATACAGTTTCCAAGGCACATCGCAAAGGAAAGATGGCTCACAGCAGTAGCTGATGGATAACAGCTTAGATTTCGAAGGGGAAAGAGAAAGTTTTAAAAACTTACAGGGGCAACAAAACTGCTTTCAAGACTTAATCTGCGTCTTCCGCTTTAAAATTCCCCCTCCCCCTCAGAAAAAATTACAATTAAAAAGCTCTGATCTCACATCCAGGAATTAATTCGCCACAAGGGCTCTTTAAAACCACGATTTGTGATTTTAACGTGGCTAGGAAGGCGACAAAGGCAACAAGTCATTTTGAATTGCAGGGGTCCCAGAGATGGCATCACGCGGGAAAAATCTTTCCTTAAAACGTCTTTCGCCAAAGCAATGCTGAGATAATAGGAATTTTCCTTTCTTTATATTTTCTCAGGCACAGCTTGCCAAATAGCCAGGCATGGCGGTTGGAGAGAGAAAAAGAAAAAAAGTAAAATAAAGAGGAAGGTTAACGAAACTCAAACTGCCTCAAAAGTAGAGTGGCTGATGTGTTTCCTATGAGTTTTTTTTTGGGGGGGGGGAGGATATCTGTTGGCATTTTTATGGTGAATCCAAGAACTTGAAATCTAAACGGTCATAAAAGTTCCAAGTGCTTTTTAAAAGCTTTTTCCCCACCTCCCACCCCCAACCTCCATTAGCTTTCTTCTACTTTTTCTCGTCGTTTATGGTTCTGCTTCGCATTCAGTTCTTGAGTTTCAGATGAGCTCTGGAAATTTCTAAAACTTTATTTGAGAACAGCATCTGCATAGGAATGTTGAGTGGCATGTTTTTTTTTGAATCAAGAAGAGGGCCGTGAAAATATTTGCAGATCCCTCGCATCCTGGACATAAACTGTTTCAACTCCTACCCTCAAAATGACGCTATAGAGCACTGCACACCAGAACAACTAGACACAAGAACAGTTTTTTCCCGAAGGCCATCACTCTGCTAAACAAATAATTCCATCAACACTGTCAAGACTATTTACTGAATCTGCACTACTATTAATCTTCTCATCGTTCCCATCACCCATCTCTTTCCACTTATGACTGTATGACTATAACTTGTTGCTGGCAATCCTTATGATTTATATTGATATATGGACCATCAATTGTGTTGTAAGTGTTGTACCTTGATGAACGTATCTTTTCTTTTATGTACACTGAGAGCGTATGCACCAAAGACAAATTCCTTGTGTGTCCAATCACACTTGGCCAATAAAATTCTATTCTATTCTATTCTATTTAAAGTGGCACGCAGAGACACACAAAAAAACCCCCCAAAAACCACTCTAACTTTTACAGATAATTCTTGACGTACGACCGCAACGGAGCCCGCAATTCCTGTCACTAAATGTGATGCTTGTTCAGTGGGCTTTATCCCGTTTTATGACCTTTTCTTGGCACGGTCGTTAAGTGAATCACTGTAGCTGTTAAGTTAGTGACACGGTCGTTAAGTGAACTCTGGCTTCCCCCATTCAGTTCGCTTTGTCCGAAGGTCGCAAAAGGGGTTCATGTGATCCCGGGATATTGGGGCCATCATAAATATGAAGCAAGTGTACGAATTTTGATCCCCTAACTGTGAGCAAATGTGCAGTGCTTCTGCGCATGCGCAGAGCATCCGTGATGATGTCCGGGGGGTGGGCAGAGCCTCCTGTTGCCACCGCAGGTTCAAGCCCGGCCCAAGGTTGACTCAGCCTTCCATCCTTTATAAGGTAGGTAAAATGAGGACCCAGATTGTTGGGGGGGCAATAAGTTGACTTTGTAAATATACAAATAGAATGAGACTATTGCCTTATACACTGTAAGCCGCCCTGAGTCTTCAAAAAAGGGCGGGATATAAATGTAAATAAATAAATAAAAAAACCGCTACCAGTTTGCCTGAACCAGGCGAAACCGGTAGAAATCCACCACTGGTATAAACGTACACAGTATTCCAGCCAGACGAAAACACAACCTCATTAAAAGATGATGCATCAATTACACACACACACACACACACAATGCACACCCACAGAGATATATACATATATACCATTGATTAAGTTATAAACCAAGTGGCATATTAAATACAGTGTATGAATGCTGCTGGAAGACTTGGTGGGGGGGGGAAATCAGATTCGAGACCGAATATCTATGCGGTTGCGAAGGATGGCACATAATCAATTAAGCAGATAATGAAATACAGACTTGATGAATTGAATATATATATCACTTGAATGGATATATTTAAGGACGGAGTCTGGGCAGGCTGTCGATCCATCATATTTCCGTACTGCCGTATTTATTTCGCGAGGACGCACGGCTGTGATATTTGTGCTGCCTTGCTCAGATTGAGCGTCAGAGGAAGCACCCAAGGAAAGATAATTTTTTGGCTGTACCCAAATCAAATCAGCCCCCAGCCCCTAATTTGGAGCAAAATTGCACGGGGGGGGGGGGGATAAAGCCAAACCGTTCTGTATGCAAAGGATGTGAAGAAGGAATAACCATCCACACTATGCTTTTTAGCCTGGCTGGTCCCCAGCACCCTACCATCATTCACAGCTTCCGCTTTTGACAGCTGCAGTATATCTTAATCTGGGTTATTGTACTTTAGTGCTCAAAAGAGAGCGATGGGGAAATTGAATGTTCATTGTTGCTGATCTAAAATAAAAATCTCCGGGACCAAAGGCAAATTCCTATCAGCGACAAGCAGGGAGGTAAATAATCTTTGGGAGCAAGTTAGCAAGCAAAAAAAAAAAAAAAAAAATCCACACCCCCCCCAAAACTCAAGCAAACAGTAACTATGGGTGAGCTGCTAAGGATCATTTTTTCCCCTCCTTCTTCTTCTTCTGATTTATAGTCCAGACTTTTTGCTTTTGCTACAAGAAAAGGTGTGGGGGGAACCACTCACTCCTGGTTGCAGGCATCGCTAAGCTGAGATCGAAATCTGCCTTTGGTGAGAAGGAAAAATACGGCCAGCTTCGTAATTGGTTTGATTGTTACTACTAACATCGTGATATCATATCATGGGGGAAAGGGATCCTGGCTACACTTTGGGGAATTTATTAAGTGGCCCACAACATCTCGAATAATTTTCCGTTCGGTGTTTCGATCAGGATTTGAGGGTACTGTTCCTTTTTTAAAAAATTTTTTAATTTTTTCTTATACACATATAATGTACATTTTCTTATTCATAGATAATCATACATATTCTCTCTAAAGAAAGGAGAGGCATGGGGGAGAGGAAGGGGAAGTTGGTATGAGGAGGGAGAGGAGGAGGAAGAAGGTAGGAAAGGAGAGGAAGGAGGGAGGGAGGGAAAAGAGGAGAAGAAGGTTTGTTGTAAAACGGAGGGAAAGAAAGGGCAGAAGAGCAACTCCAAATGCAATTAAAATGTTTTATTTTTGAGGGTACTTTTCCAAGGTGGGAGGCTCAGGCAGTGCGGTTGACTGGATTGGAGGCCTAGGTTTGCAAGTGAGTTCATGATGCTTTGTTGAAGTTGTGTGATGGCCAATCAACTTCATGAGGTGTCTCTGGTAACTGCTCAAAGGTTGAACTTTTCCGGTTGTCCAAGATGACAAGAGAGGGGAAGGAGGAGGGGACTGGAGAAGTAGAAGAGGAATGGATAAGGAAAAGGAGGAGGAGGAGGAAGAGGAGGAGGAGCAGGAGCAGGAGGAGGAGGAGCGGACTGGAGTAGTAGAAGAGGAATGGATAAGGAAAAGGAGGAGGAGGAGGAGGGGACTGGAGTAGTAGAAGAGGAATGGATAAGGAAAAGGAGGAGGAGGAGCAGGAGGAGTAGGAGGAGGGGACTGGAGAAGTAGAGGAATGGATAAAGAAAAGAAGAAAGGGAGAAAAGGGGTAGAGAAGAAGAGGGTTGGAAGAAGAGGAGGAGGAAAAGAGGAGAAGAAGGTTTGTTGTAAAACGGAGGGAAAGAAAGGGCAGAAGAGCAACTCCAAATGCAATTAAAATGTTTTATTTTTGAGGGTACTTTTCCAAGGTGGGAGGCTCAGGCAGTGCGGTTGACTGGATTGGAGGCCTAGGTTTGCAAGTGAGTTCATGATGCTTTGTTGAAGTTGTGTGATGGCCAATCAACTTCATGAGGTGTCTCTGGTAACTGCTCAAAGGTTGAACTTTTCCGGTTGTCCAAGATGACAAGAGAGGGGGAGGGGACTGGAGAAGTAGAAGAGGAATGGATAAGGAAAAGGAGGAGGAGGAGGAGAGGGCTGGAGAAGTAGAAGAGGGATGGATAAGGAAAAGAAGAAGTGGGTAGAAAAGAAGAGGGATGAAGAGGAGGAGGAACTGGAAGTAGAAGAGGGATGGATAAGGAAAAGAAGAAGGGGAGAGAAGGGGTAGAGAAGAGGGTTGGAATAAGAGGAGGAGGAGGAGGAAGGGAAAGGGAAATTGGATGAAGGAGAAGAAGGAGAAGGAAGGGAAGGAGGAGGAGACGGGAGGAGAAATAGAAGAAGGATGGATAAGGAAAAGAAGAAGGAGGAGAAGAGGGGTAGAAAAGAAAAGGGATGAAGGAAGGAGGAGGAGGAGGAGGAGGAGGAGGAGGAGGAGGAGGAGGAGGAGGAGATGGAGACTATAGTATTTTTCAACCTTGTCAAGTTTAACATGTGTGAACTTCAAGCCCCAGCAGGTTGGCTGGGGGATTCTGGGACTTGAAGTCCATCTATCTTCAAGTTGCCAAGGCTGAAAAGTACTGCTTGAAGTACATAATTATGCTCTTTCCATAATAGACATTTCTCCGACTGCGGCAGATTCTTTGACGTTTTTTTATCCTGTTCTCCTGCTTTTGAAGGCTGTTCCAAGAATGCAAAGCAATCCCTTAATTACGGGGAGCGGCTGCGTTTCCTTGTAGCAATGTCACGGGTATAGAATTTGGGGAGGGAATTCATTTGATTTTTATTTATTTTTTTGCTTAGAACAGCGCTGTCTCTTCTTCCTCTCCCGGTTCCTCTTTGCTATTTTGTTGTCTTTAATATCTCTTGATTACATCTTGTTATCGTCTTGTCCTCATCTGCTTTGTAGCTTGTTGCATAAAGCAGGCACTAATCTCTCAGCAATTAGTTTCTTATTAAAGTCAATTGAGACTTCTACTAGAGAATGAGGGGCGGGTGTGTGTGTGTGTGTGTGTGTGTGTGTGTGTGTGTGTGTGTTTGTTGTGTGATTAAAGTTCCTGGGTGGCAGGGGGGCCAGTGTGCTCCCCCTCTCCTCCAGCCTTGCGCTCTTGTGAGATAAATGATGAAACTTGAACGTTTTCAAGTGCTTTCTTTGTCCGTATAGCACAGTATTTTGTCGTCAGAAGAAACAATGAAAACTCCATAATCTCACCACCCTCGGACAGGCTCCAGCATAGTTTTAACTGAGAAACTGAGCTCATCCTAGACCAAGATGAATCCAGGGAATTCCTAGAAACTGGGCATTCCGACAAACGAGCCATCAGTAGTCAACATGGAGAGAAACCACATTTAGACACCATTCGGGAAAGACAATTAACTGACAGCGAAGAATCAATTGAAATTGAAATTATCCACTGCTCTTGGACCAGCCAGAGTCAATTTACAAAATAAGCCAAGAAGGGGAAAAAAAAAAAAGACTCAGCGACCTAGATAAGCGAGGATTAAGGTAAAGGTAAAGGTTCCCCTCGCACATATATTCTAGTCGTTCCTGACTCTAGGGGGCGGTGCTCATCTCCGTTTCAAAACTGAAGAGCCAGCGCTGTCAGAAGACGTCTCCGTGGTCATGTGGCCGGCATGACTCAACGCCAAAAGCGCACGGAACGCTGTTACCTTCCCACCAAAGGTGGTCCCTATTTTTCTACTTGCTTTTTTTACATGCTTTCAAACTGCTAGGTTGGCAGAAACTGAGACCAGTAATGGGAGCTCACCCCGTTACGTGGCACTAGGGATTCGAACTGCTGAACTGCTGACCTTTCGATAGATAAGCTTCTTAGCCACTGAGTGTCTTAGCCATTGAGCCACTGTGTCCCTCCAAGCGAGGGTTAACACTAGACAAATTAGTTAAGAAGAAAACAATATCCCAATCAAGGAGCTATCAAGGAGAAAACCGACCCTGGCAGGGCAAACTACCGTATATAAATAAGGGAGAACACGTCACACTCACTAGCACTGATGATGTTAACTAGTTGGGTAATGAAATGCTTGAAAGCAAAGACTTGAGTTCAGAGAACACCCCGTAGGACAAACCAAGAGTGTGAATCGGTAAACCTAAGCGGCGATGAGCTACTGATTTCATATTTGCTGTCACACTCTGATCAAGTTACCCCCTTTTTAAACGATTAGCTGTATATTAGCGCGGCTTCTGAAGCTGCAATCATATTCTTGAAATATGATCGAGCAATTCTGTCTGCGCGCAACAGCAATAGACTGTGAGCGGCAGAGGTAGACTTAAGGGAGCGATGATATTACCCGTTATTATAGCTGCAACACTCGGAGTTTAAACAGCGAACTATTTGAGCAATCTTGAAAAATGATGCCCATCAATTTAGTCAAATCTGTGGAAAGGATCTACCAGTCTTAATCAGGGAGACCAAATTATGTCCATAGAGGCCGCCTAGGGTTGACTCTATCACATTACACACCCTGCTTTATCTAGTTAGCTGTCTATTTCCTTCATCTCCATATTGCCAGTGTGGTTCTAATGGATTGGAACGGTAACAGTTTGAAAAGTTATTCTGAATATTAACTCTTCCACGCCAATAACCAGCCAACAATGACACATGATGGACTCATCCATGTGTCCTGGAAAGACTGCCATTCTAGCTTCAAAATTAAGGTTGGGCAGACGTGACCAGCGCACCAGCACCATTTTTACAACGGCCAGGAAACCTCATCATCACCACCATTTGGGGGCAAAGATTCAGCGTCACCCTTTTAGTGTCAGGGTTCCAAGTAACACCCCCAACCAAAGAAAACTCCGAGCCTTGAGTTTCCTCAAAGTTCCATTTTATTAGAGATGTCATATTGGCACATCTGGGAAAACCCGAATCTGAAAGCTTCCGGGTTTTCCCCACCCAAAGGAAAGTCCAAGTCCCTGCCCAACACCCACATGTCCATCACATGGTCCAATCAAGACCCCATCCCAACTGGAGATGCCTCCCAGTTCCAGTCCTCCAGGTGCAGGGCAAGATGTCCTCTCGTTACCTCTCGCCTGGACTACTGCAATGCTCTCTACATGGGGCTCCCCTTGAAGAGCACCCGGAGACTTCAGCTAGTTCAGAACGCGGCTGCGCGGGTTATTGAGGGAGCGTCTCGGAGCTCCCATATAACACCTATCCTGCGCAGACTGCACTGGCTACCTGTTGTTTTCCGGGTGCGCTTCAAGGTATTGGTTACCACCTTTAAAGCGCTCCATGGCTTAGGACCGGGCTATCTACGGGACCGTCTACTGCCGGCTTCTATCTCCCATCGTCCGGTACGTTCCCACAGAGAGGGACTCCTCAGGGTGCCGTCAGCCAAACAGTGTCGACTGGCGGCCCCCAGGGGGAGGGCCTTCTCTGTGGGGGCTCCGACCCTGTGGGACGGACTTCCCCTCGGACTTCGGCAATTACCTGACCTTAGGGCCTTTCGCCGCGAACTTAAAACTTATTTATTCCGTATGGCTGGACTAGCCTGATTCTTATTTTATTGGATGGGTTTTTAAAATTCTGTGATTTTATGGGGAAGTACGTTTTTTAATATTTTGGGCATTTAAATTAGTTTTTTAAGGGATGTTTTTAATTATTGTATGTATGTATATTTTATCTGCCTGTTCACCGCCCTGAGTCCTTCGGGAGAAGGGCGGTATACAAATTAAAATATTATTATTATTATTATTATTATCTGAGAAAGGAATGTTATTTTGACTATATATCACCCATGCTCTATACAATCTCCCCTCCCAGTTTCCTACAGTAATAAATGTGGCAGATCTGAAGGCCAGATGCAAAAGATGGCTTCCACGCCTGACTTTTAGTTTTTAAACAGGGTAAGGTAGCCGGGTTTATCCTTGGCTATTTTCCCCTCTTATAATTTGCCTTGCCGTCCGATGACCAGATGGTACTGTCAGGCTCCAGAAGCAGGTGTTTTTTTTTTAAAAAAAAATCACATGCCTCTAAATCCCAATTTTGGGTGCTGAGTCCAACTCTGGGCACCAACGTTCACATGGAACCAGGGTAAATTAGAAGGGGAGCTCAGAGAACGCCTACCAAGATGCCCAGTGATCTGGAAACTATATCTTAAGAGGAATGGATCTGGATATACGTCCTGAGAAGACAGCTGAGGGGAAGATATGATGGGAGTTTTCAAATATCTGAATGACTTGTCAAGCAGAAGAAGGCATGGACGATGGGGCCAGAACCAATGGTTTAAAATGGTAATGAAGAGGTTCAGTCAAGACCCCAGGAGAAACTTCTTGACTGAGTTATTAGCTAGAAGAAGTGGATGCCATTGTATGAGATGGTCCACTGAAGCTCACGCCGACTGCTTCAGTGATTCCATCCAGCCACCTCATTCTCTGCCGTCCCCTTCTTCT
Organism: Ahaetulla prasina; assembly: GCF_028640845.1. Lineage (NCBI taxonomy): Eukaryota > Metazoa > Chordata > Lepidosauria > Squamata > Colubridae > Ahaetulla > Ahaetulla prasina. The sequence continues at coordinate 5,601,188 of NC_080549.1, read as the reverse complement.
TCTTTTGCCCTCAATCGTTCCCAGCATGCAGCTCTTCTCCAGTGAGTCCTTCCTTCTCATTAGGTGGCCAAAGTATTTGAGTTTCCTCTTCAGGATCTGGCCTTCTAAAGAGCAGTCAGGGTTGATCTAGGACTGACCGGTTGGATCGCCTTGCAGTCCAAGGGACTCGCAGGAGTCTTCTCCAGCACCAAAGGCCTCTTTTTAGCCATACCCTGAAGTCATTTTTGGAGAGACTCTGCTCAAGGTGTCTTCTGACTCTGGAATATCTTCAGAGCACGGGATCCCATTTCTATTGTTTTCAGTGTTTTCAGTGTTTACTCTGTCCTTTGGCCTTATGAATGTTGTTAAGACTCTCTTGCATTGCAATGGACTTTTTGATCATCCCAATTTCTGCGGTTGTGAATTTTGCGCTGTCTGTGTTCAGATGGTGCTTTTTCAGAAAGAAATTTGCAAAGGTGCCCTGAAAAACATTAAAAAAAAACCAGACTTACTTTGAACTCGAGAAGATAGAAGCATCTATTTAAAGTGTGAAAGCAATTCGCTGCCCAGACAGCAAAGGAATAACCAGATATGTATAATTGGAAAAATAAGATAATTTTTTTAAAGAAAAATAAATGCAAAATATTTGAGCTTGTTGATGCATTTGGAAGGAACTTACAAGGTAAGTTGATAGCGAAATATTCCTAAAAGTATGAACTGCACCATACTGTGTTAGGAGCTTCAGAGTTGAGATAATGCTTTTCTTCCCATTAGCAAAACAGCATTCATAAATCAGGACTGCCAAGCAGTGATACTCTCAAACTCATCCCTCTGATGCCTGTAGGGTGGTTTAGAATGGCCTGCTACATATTTGTTGCTCGTGTACATTTTTTAATATCATAAGAGTTTGGAAAAAGTTGCGAATACCGCTATAATTTGAAGGTTAGAACTCTGAAGCGTTATTGTGCCCACACAGTAAAAATCATCTTTCCACAGGGTGGTATAATGCACACATACGTGAGTTAATGTCAGGCATGGAAGAACCAGTATCACACATTAAACTTCAATTAATCTGATTTATAGCCCAGGTCTGTATACAAGAATCAAGTCAACTAATGCTCAGCATTAAATTGGTGCTAGATAAAAAGTCAGCAGAATTCAAGAGGGGGCTGGACTTAGATTGTTTATGGGAATGTAACGATGCTAGGCGGATTGCTTTCTTGACTCCACCCCAAAGGCTCTGCCTGTCTTCCTACAGCCAACCACAAAAACTGTTCTGATTTCAGCAAAAAGAAAGGTTGACAATACTGATGGGTTAATAGAAGATGCATAGAGTGGTGCGTTGGCTTAGAGGTGGAGCTCTTGCCTCATAATCAGGAGGCTGTGAGTTTGATCCTAGGTAGAGGCTGATATTTCTCTCTCTGGGCACAGTGAGAATATATCTGCTGAACAAAGCTGCGCATTGGCGACAGGAAGGGCCATCCGGCCATGAAACGCTCTACTAGCTCCATTCAGTTGTCCAGACTCTACCCTGCAAGGGATTATGGGGTTGTTAAATAATGAGGATGATAATATGGGGTCATTAAATGGTGATTAAATGGTAATGGGGTAATATTAATGGTAATATGGGGTCATTAAATGGTGATGGGGTAATTAAATGGTGATGAGCACGGTGGCTCAGGGGCTAGGACGTTGAGCTTGTTGATCGAAAGGTCGGCAGCTCAGCGGTTCGAATCCCTGGTCCTGCTGTGTAACAGGGTGCACTCCTGTTACTTGTCCCAGCTTCTGCCAACCTAGCAGTTTCGAAAGCACGTAAAAATGCAAGTAGAAAAAACAGGGACCACCTTTGGTGGGAAGGTAACAGCGTTCCATGCGCCTTTGGCATTAAGTCATGCCGGCCACATGACCACGGAGACGTCTTCGGACAGCGCTGGTTCTTCGGCTTTGAAACGGAGATGAGCACCGCCCCCTAGAGTCGGGAACGACTAACACGTATGTGCGAGGGGAACCTTTACCTTTGCCTTTTAAATGGTGCTGATGAATAGAAGATGCAAAATCAAACCCATGCCAATAGGGCATAACCCAAAATGGGGTCCCGAATGTAATGGTTTATTACATGAATTTATACCTTAATGGACTATCAGAACCTAGCTAACAATAATTGTGTAAATCGAGCAAAAGGCTGAACTTAGTTTGCTAGGCAAAATGTTAAGGCTGCTTAGCACTAGAAACAGCACAGACTTATATACCGCTTCACAGTGCTTTACAGCCTCTCTAAGTGGTTTACAGAGTCAACCTATGGCCCCCAACAATCTGGGTCCTTGTTTTACCCACCTCGGAAGTATGGAAGGCTGAGTCAACCTTGAACCTGGTGAGATTCGATCTGCTGAACTTCAGCTAGCAGTCAGCTGAAGTAGCCTGCAGTACTGCACTCCAACCAATGTGCCACCTCGGCTCTTGATCCATGTTCGTAAATTCTGGAGCATTGTCTTGTCTAACCGTACGTCTTGAGTTTTCCCAAATAAGGGATGTCTGGCTACAACAGACTACCATTCCAGAATTCTCAGCCAGCAAAACCACAAACATAGTAATAGTAGTACAGACTTAGTGACTAGTTTGACAGTGTTGAGGGAATTCTTTGGTTAGCAGAGTGATGGCGTTTGGGAAAAAAACTGTTCTTGTGTCTAGTTGTTCTGGTGTGCAGTGCTCTCTAGCGTCGTTTTGAGGGTAGGAGTTGAAACAGTTTATGTCCAGGATGTGAGGGATCTGTAAATATTTTCACGGCCCTCTTTTTTATTCATGTAGTACACAGGTCCTCAATGGAAGGCAGGTTGGTAGCCATGGTTTTTTCTGCAGTTCTAATTGTCCTCTGAAGTCTGTGTCTGTCTTGTTGGGTTGCAGAACCAAACCACACAGTTATAGAAGTGCAGATGACAGACTCAATCATTCCTCTGTAGAACTGGATCAGTAGCTCCTTGGGCAGTCTGAGCTTCCCGAGTTGGCCCAGAAAAAACATGCTTTTTCTGATGACGTATTTGATGATGCTTCTTTGATGATCAGGAAGAGCAAAATTAGTTAGGCAGAGTCAGAGAGTCACTGGAATGTACCAACTCTTGCCAAACCAACTTTCAGGGCTTTCTACCCAAACTGGCTTGCAATATGTCATCGAAGATTCAATCATCCAAGCCAAAGGTGTCTGTAGGTTGAATTGTGGCAACCGGACCAAACTTTGAGCAACGAAATGTCTCGGATTAACAACATTTGGTCCAGTGGCCATGGTTCTACCTACAAACATCTTGTCTAATCTAGGATAACATGGTTAAGGCAGGAAGAGGATAATGTCAAAGTGAAGCCAATTAGTTCCCGTTACATCATGTCACTGCAAGACCAAATTAGACTGAAAACAATCAATAACGTTCACCCAGGATTAAATCCAATCATGTTCAATAAAGCAAGGCTTGTAAATACATTTTTCTCCTCCCAACCCTGAAGATATGATTAAGAATTATCAGCGATGTTTCAAAACAGTTGTCTAAACACGATATCTCTTTTTTCCCCTCCTGAGCATGTATGTGTTATTCCCACCAGAACAGCTGGTGTTTATAATATCTAAAAATAATGAATATAATGTATTTATCTCTGTTCCAAGAAATTAGATAGCGACCTTAGTTACAAAATCTGTTGAGCTTGGTGATTTTTTTTTTTTGTCTCACTTACTCTGTTTTGGCAGAATTTATTCCAGCACGTGTTTCTCCCACACTGTCTCCATTAATGGATTTGGAATACATTAGAGTCACAGATTAAATCAATTTATAATGTGCTAATATAACATATATATATCTATCCGGCTTCTAATAAAGAAGATGTAGTGCGTTTACCCCTATCCGGGAAATAAATTTAGATGTAGCTGCTTTAACATCCCTCTTGGATTCTCTTGTCATTTAAGGTAGTTAGCCGACTCCGTGGGATAATATTTCTAGCTGAGTTTTACTTATTTCGTGGTCATTTTGATATTTCCTTTTCCTCTGCGTGGAGATTTCATTCGGACAGGAAAAGCTTCCTTCAAATTGTAAACCGAAAACCAATAAAAGATAGCGTCTTTGGAAGTGCTCAGTTGCTTTGGAGAATAGCTTGACTCCCTCTTCTTTGGGGCAGCCCCTGAGATATTGGAAGACTGCTATCATGTCTCCCCTAGTCCTTCTTTTCATGAAACCAGACATACCCAATTCCTGCAACCGTTCTTCATATGTTTTAGCCTCCAGCCTCCCTAATCTTCTTTGTTTCTCTTCCCTGCACTCTTTAATAATAGTATTCTTGTTAACCAGAAACCCCCTTCTTCAATAACAATATTTCCATGCTCTGCTTATCGAAGAGATCCAACAATGACTTGCACTTCCTCTAAGCTAGCAAGTGACATTTTGCGCTACCTCGCTTCAGGAATAGCCTGCCTCCCCAGCCTCAGTTTCCATTAAAATTAGTAACTTATCTTTATGCTAACCGTAGCCTGATTCTAGATTCACTGAAGAAGCTTGTTTTATGGAGCTGGTGTTAATATGCTGTTCTTACGAATGAGCTTGATTTATGGAAAAGTTCATGGAAGTGGATGGTTTTACGCAAACGTGAAGAATGTAGACCGTGTGTCCCACTCAAGATGGCTGAGCCATTAATCATCTCTCTCTCTTTTTTTTGCCTGTGGATTTGATGTTTAGTTATTACATTTTTGGGGGGGCAGTTTCTGGGGAAGAGTTTCCTCCCCCTGAATGATACGCAGAAAAAGTAACTCGGTGAGTTTGTGTTTGTTAAGTGCCTTCTCTTGCTAAGTGAAGCTGATGCAGCCTGCACATAATTAAATTGTGCAGTTAATGGCTTCTAAATATGGTGCTGGCGATCAGTTCTGGTCGTGTTAGATAGAAACACCATTCCTAAAATCAAGATGACTGTGCTGAATAACTCGTAACCTTAGAGTCAGATCGATACTAAGGATCTTAGATACAGAAGACTAAACAGAAATTGCTGCAAATGCCTGTAATATAATTGCAAATGACCAAATTTTAGTGCCTAAACTAGCCTCACATTTATATTGATAAAGGAGAATATTTGCAGCTCAGGGTTGAAAGGAGAGATCCTGGTGCTCTCTGAACTTGGTGGTTCTCTTGTAGACATTTCATTACCCAACTAGGTAACGCCATCAGTCCTAGAAAGGAGTGGGGTTTGCAATGTGAAGCGGTATATAAGTCTAAGTGTTATTGCTATTTTCCTTCCTTCCTTCCTTCCTTCCTTCCTTCCTTCCTTCCTTCCTTCCTTCCTTCCTTCCTTCCTTCCTTCCTTCCTTCCTCCCTCCCTCCCTCCCTCCCTCCCTCCCAGTGGATAGAATGCAGCACTGCAGGCAAACTCTGCCCACTGTGAGCAGTTCGATCCTGACTGGTTCAAGCTTGATTAAGCCTTCCAACTTTCTGAGGTGGGTAAAATGAGGACCTAGATTGTTGGAGGGGCAAGAGGCTGACTCTGTAAACAACTTAGAGAGGGCCGTAAAGCAGTATATAAGTCTAAGTGCAATTGCTATTCCTTCCTTCCTTCCTTCCTTCCTTCCTTCCTTCCTTCCTTCCTTCCTTCCTTCCTTCCTTCCTTCCCTCCCAGTGGTTGGAATGCAGTATTGCAAGCTATCTCTGCCTACTGCCAGGAGTTTGATCCTGACCAGCTCAAGGTTGACTCAGCCTTCCATCCTTCTGAGGGGGGTAAAATGAGGATCTAGATTGTTGGGGGGCAAGAGGCTGATTCTGTAAACCACTTAGACAAGGTTGTAAAAGCACTGTAAAGTGGCCTATAAGTCTAAGTGCTATTTGCTATTTGGGCAAAGCTGAAACTGCAGCACTGAAGCAGGCGCGTGTCCAGGCAGAATCAGGAAATGAAATCTTTTAAAAAGAACAAAACCTATATTTTCCGATCCGCAAATTGGATTTTACTTTCCACCAACCTGTTATAAACCAGCTTTTTCACCGACATCAGGATTAAGTTCTTAACCACGAATGCCTGTCGGATTTGGCTAAGGACGAAAATAATTTTTTTTTAAAAAAAAACAACAACACTTGTTCTCCGATGTCTAATTCTGATAAACAATTTGCTTTGGAGATGATATGTCGGATTTTGCAAACAAGCTTTGCTCCATATTGGACAGAAAAAGAGAGAGATAAAGATGTTATCCAACCTGGAGAAAGGAAAAGCCTTTCATAATCACTGCTTTGATTTCCCCCCCCCTTTCCTAAGCATCACATTGGAAAAAGTGTTAAAAGCCATCGCAACTACGATAGGGAAAAAAAATATAGCACATTTGCCAGAATGCCTTAAAGCGTGTTTTAAGGAGTGTTAACTTCGACAGCTACATGTAGTACAGATAGATGGACAGAGGCTGCCGTGTTGAATTTAGCGAACCGTGTCCTGGTAAAGGGATTTTAGGAAAAAAGACACAAGGCAAGAAGAATGAGAACAATTTAAAAATGTGAGTAAACACCAAGATTTGTAGGCCATCGAAATGGGAGGGGGGGTAAGGGGCAGGAGGTTCGAGCCACAGGGTCTCTGGCTCCAACAAGCCATAATAAAACAAGGCATAATAATATAGGGAGGGAGGGAGGGAGGGAGGAGAGGAGGGGGGGAAGGGAAGAAGGAAAGAAAGGATAGAGAAATGAGGAAGGGAAAGAGAAGGAAGGGAGGGAAGGAAGGAAGGAAGGAAGGAAGGAAGGAAGGAAGGGGAAGAAAAAGGAGAGGGAGGAGGAAGAAGAGAGGGGAGGGAGGAAGGAGGAAGGGAGGAAGGAAGGAAGGAGGGTGGGGCAAGGGAAGAAGGAAAGAAAGGATAGGGAAATGAGGAAGGGAAAGAGAAGGAATGGAAGGAAGGAAGGAAGGAAGGGGAAGAAAAAGGAGAGGAAGGAGGAAGAAGAGAGGGGAGGGAGGGAGAGGAAGGGAGGAAGGAAGGAAGGAGGGAGGGTGGAGGGAAGGGAAGAAGGAAAGAAAGGATAGAGAAATGAGGAATGGAAAGAGAATGGAGGGAGGGAAGGAAGGGGAAGAAAAAGGGGAGGGAGGAGGAAGAAGGGAAGGGAGGGAGGGAGGAGGAATGAAGGAAGGAGGGTTGGAAGAAGGAAAGAAAAGAGAGAAATGAGGAAGGGAAAGAGAAGGAAGGGAGGGAAGGAAGGGGAAGAAAGAAAGAGAAGGAAGGAGGAAGGGGAGGGAGGGAAGAAGGAAGGAAGGAAGGGTGGGTGGGTGGGAGGGAAGGGAAGAAGGAAGGAAGGATAGGGAAATGAGGAAGGAAAGAGAGGGAGGAAGGAAGGGAAGAAAGGGAGAGACGGAAGGAGAAAGGGGAGGGAGGGAGGAAGAGAGAAGAAGAGAAAGAGGGAGGGAGAAGAAAGAGAGAGGAGAAAGAAAAGAAAGAAAGAAAGAAAGCATCTGTTTTTCATAAAGAGAGTGGAAAGGACTTGAGTTGTTAAAAAAAAAGTTAATAAAGAGAAAATGAAGCAGATGTAAATAAAAGAAAAACAGAATCACCTCTCTCTCCTCTTGCAGTGAATCAGGCCTAAGGAAAAGAAAACACACCATCTATTTAATGAGTCCAACCTTGTACTCCCTGCTTCGCACTTCACTCTCATCCCCTTTCTTTTATCTTGGTTAGTGGTTGCTGGAGTTGTTGTGGTTTTTTTTTTCTTTTTTCCCAACAAACACGGCTCTTGGCTTTCCCTCGGAACAACAAAGCCTTCCTCTGAATGCTCCTTTCTGGATTTGGGATTGTGAGTGTCTTCTATCACTCTGTCGCCCTTGAGGGAGCAGCCCTCAAAATACAAGAGGGAAGCATACCAATATCCCCCTTTTAAAGGCTTCTTCCCAGCCTAAAGGATAATATAAACCCACAAAAACCACTGCTCTCCTCTCCTCTGCCTTCTGCGCATCCCCGCGTCAGGCACTGGACCCAGCTGTTCCTCCTCCTCCTCATCAGCCACCTCCGTTCCTGAGGGCTGTTGATTCTCCGTCTGAGGGCTGACAGACGGCCCAGGATCTGCCTCTGTTTCTCTCTCTCTGCCAGCTCCATTCCCTCTTTACCCTAGGAGCTCTCAGGTTGCCTTGATGTTTTTTTTTTAAATTTATTTACATTTATATCCCGCCCTTCTCCGAAGACTCAGGGCGGCTTACATTGTGTAAGGCAATAGTCTCATTCTATTTGTATATTTACAAAGTCAACTTATTGCCCCCAACAATCTGGGTCCTCATTTTACCTACCTTATAAAGGATGGAAGGCTGAGTCAACCTTGGGCCGGGCTTGAACCTGCAGTAATTGCAGGCTGCTGTGTTTTAATAACAGGCTTCTTACAGCCTGAGCTACCACGGCCCCTCGATGTTGACCCTGACTCCCACGCCTCCTCCTCCTCTTCCTCCTCCTCCTTTGATTCAGCTGTTGGAGCGACCAGCCGCCAACAGGCCACAACAGGCTGAGTCAACCTTGAGCTGGTTAGAATCGAACTTCTGGCAATGGGTGTAATCAGCCTGCAATATTACATTCTAGCCGCTGCGCCACCGCGCCATTTTGCTTTGGTAGCCAACTCTTTTTCCTGAAAATGTTTCTTTCTATCCGGGGGTGGGCTTCAAAATTTTTTAGAAAGGGGTTCTCTGCCCGGTTGCTGGGTGGGCTTGGCCATGGTTGGCATGGCCTAGTCGGCCTCCTGCGCCACAGCGGGGGGGTGGGGCGTTTTTGCCCTTCCCGGACTCCGGAGGCTTTCTTCCAGCCTCAGGGAGGGCAAAAACAGCCTTCCCCAGGCTCTGGAGACCCTCTGGAACTTCAGCTAGGCCCATTTTTTGCCCTCCCCGAGCCTCCACATGCACCCTGCACTTAGCTGCATCCCAGTGGTGGGTTTCAATTTTTTTTTACTACTGGTTCTGTGGGTGTGGCTTGATGGGCGTGGCAGGGAAAGAATACCCTAAAATCTCCATTCCCACCCCACTCCAGGGGAAGGATACTGCAAAATCCCCATTTCCTCCCGATCAGCTGGGACACGGGAGGCAGAGAATAGATGGGGGCGGAGCCAGTCAGAATTTTTACTACCGGTTCTTGGAATTACTCAAAATTTCCGCTACCGGTTCTCCAGAACTGGTCAGAACCTGCTGAAACCCACTTCTGCTGCATCCAAAACGGGCCATGTAGGGACTCCTGGGAGGGAAGGGAAGAAGGAAAGGAAGGATAGGGAAATGAGGAAGGGAAAGAGAGGGGGGGAGGAAGGAAGGGGAAGAAAGAAAGAGACGGAAGGAGGAAGGGGAGGGAGGGAGGAAGAGAGAAGAAGAGAAAGAGGGAGGGAGAAGAAAGAGAGAGGAGAAAGAAAAGAAAGAAAGAAAGAAAGCATCTGTTTTTCATAAAGAGAGTGGAAAGGACTTGAGTTGTTAAAAAAAAAGTTAATAAAGAGAAAATGAAGCAGATGTAAATAAAAGAAAAACAGAATCACCTCTCTCTCCTCTTGCAGTGAATCAGGCCTAAGGAAAAGAAAACACACCATCTATTTAATGAGTCCAACCTTGTACTCCCTGCTTCGCACTTCACTCTCATCCCCTTTCTTTTATCTTGGTTAGTGGTTGCTGGAGTTGTTGTGGTTTTTTTTTTCTTTTTTCCCAACAAACACGGCTCTTGGCTTTCCCTCGGAACAACAAAGCCTTCCTCTGAATGCTCCTTTCTGGATTTGGGATTGTGAGTGTCTTCTATCACTCTGTCGCCCTTGAGGGAGCAGCCCTCAAAATACAAGAGGGAAGCATACCAATATCCCCCTTTTAAAGGCTTCTTCCCAGCCTAAAGGATAATATAAACCCACAAAAACCACTGCTCTCCTCTCCTCTGCCTTCTGCGCATCCCCGCGTCAGGCACTGGGCCCAGCTGTTCCTCCTCCTCCTCATCAGCCACCTCCGTTCCTGAGGGCTGTTGATTCTCCGTCTGAGGGCTGACAGACGGCCCAGGATCTGCCTCTGTTTCTCTCTCTCTGCCAGCTCCATTCCCTCTTTACCCTAGGAGCTCTCAGGTTGCCTTGATGTTTTTTTTTTAAATTTATTTACATTTATATCCCGCCCTTCTCCGAAGACTCAGGGCGGCTTACATTGTGTAAGGCAATAGTCTCATTCTATTTGTATATTTACAAAGTCAACTTATTGCCCCCAACAATCTGGGTCCTCATTTTACCTACCTTATAAAGGATGGAAGGCTGAGTCAACCTTGGGCCGGGCTTGAACCTGCAGTAATTGCAGGCTGCTGTGTTTTAATAACAGGCTTCTTACAGCCTGAGCTACCACGGCCCCTCGATGTTGACCCTGACTCCCACGCCTCCTCCTCCTCTTCCTCCTCCTCCTTTGATTCAGCTGTTGGAGCGACCAGCCGCCAACAGGCCACAACAGGCTGAGTCAACCTTGAGCTGGTTAGAATCGAACTTCTGGCAATGGGTGTAATCAGCCTGCAATATTACATTCTAGCCGCTGCGCCACCGCCATTTTGCTTTGGTAGCCAACTCTTTTTCCTGAAAATGTTTCTTTCTATCCGGGGGTGGGCTTCAAAATTTTTTAGAAAGGGGTTCTCTGCCCGGTTGCTGGGTGGGCTTGGCCATGGTTGGCATGGCCTAGTCGGCCTCCTGCGCCACAGCGGGGTGGGGCGTTTTGCCCTTCCCGGACTCGAGGCTTTCTTCCAGCCTCAGGAGGGCAAAAACAGCCTTCCCCAGGCTCTGGAGACCCTCTGGAACTTCAGCTAGGCCCATTTTTTGCCCTCCCCGAGCCTCCACATGCACCCTGCACTTAGCTGCATCCCAGTGGTGGGTTTCAATTTTTTTTTACTACTGGTTCTGTGGGTGTGGCTTGATGGGCGTGGCAGGGAAAGAATACCCTAAAATCTCCATTCCCACCCCACTCCAGGGGAAGGATACTGCAAAATCCCCATTTCCTCCCGATCAGCTGGGACACGGGAGGCAGAGAATAGATGGGGGCGGAGCCAGTCAGAATTTTTACTACCGGTTCTTGGAATTACTCAAAATTTCCGCTACCGGTTCTCCAGAACTGGTCAGAACCTGCTGAAACCCACTTCTGCTGCATCCAAAACGGGCCATGTAGGGACTCCTGGGAGGGAAGGGAAGGGAAGGGGTGGGCTGGGCCAGCCAGGAGTGGGATTTTGGGCTTCTCCAAACTGCACAGAATCTTAGCTAGAGGTCCTCCCTGTGAACCCCTAGCAGCCCACCCCTGTTTCTATCCATCCATTTCTGGTAAGGAGAAGCAAGGTCCTCTTTCAGAGCTGATCAGTTGCTTCACTTTGCAAAGTTCTAATTCTAATTCTAATTCTTCGACATGTACAAGTTCGTCCCCCAACAGCTTCCAACACCACTTTGCCTGATGATGATGATGCAGTTCTCTGTGACTGATGTTATTTCACCTTTTCTGGACTCCCAGATAGAATCTGCTTCCTTTAGATAGCAGTGGATTATCCCGACAATCTGCCGGAAACACGAATCCTGTTTGTTGAGATCGTCAAGATTGGTGGCTTTCGGATCATGCGGTTGAGATGTGTTGCTTTCTTTATTTGGAGAACATTATTTCCGCCAAATATTTACAAATTGTTTCTTAGCTGGAAAAACAAACAAACAAATTCAGAAGGGTAGATGGTCGAAACCAGTAATTAAAAGAAAGCTTTTTTCCCACCCTTAAAACATAATAAAAACGATGGATAAGATGCGCAGAATAAAATAAACGAGTAAAATAGCAGACGTTTAATATTTTTTTAAAAAAGCGGCAGACTGAAACTCACAGCAACATTATGTTGATCAGGACTCTATAATAATAATAATATCAGAGTTGGAAGGGACCTTGGAGGGCTTCTAGTCCAACCCCCTGCCCAGGCAGGAAACCCTACACCATTTCAGACAAATGGCTGTCCAACATTTTCTTAAAAATTTCCAGTGTTGGAGCATTCACAACTTCTGCAGGCAAGTCGTTCCACTTATTGCTTGTTCTCACTGTCAGGAAATTTCTCCTTAGTTCTAAGTTGCTTCTTTCCTTGATCAGTTTCCACCCATTGCTTCTTGTTCTACCCTCAGGTGCTTTGGAGAATAGTTTGACTCCTTCTTCTTTGTGGCAGCCCCTGAGATATTGGAACACAGCTATCATGTCTCCCCTGGTCCTTCTTTTCATTAAACTAGACATACCCCGTTCCTGCAACTGTTCCTTATATGTTGTTTTAGCCTCCAGTCCCCTAATCATCTTTTTGCTCTTCTCTGCACTCTTTCTAGAGTCTCAACATCCTTTTTACATCGTGGCGACCAAAACGGAATGCAATATTCCAAGTGTGGCCTTACCAAGGCATTATAATCTGATGAGTTGGATGATTGGAAAAAGGGAACACATGTCAAGATGGCAGAATTAAAGTTCAGATGTCAGGGTTCCAAGTAATACACCCATTGGAAACAGATCTCCGAGGCAGGTTGATTCCTTAAAGAACAGTTTTATCGGATAGATCATATTGGCACAGACTGGTGAAAACAGATTCTAACGGTTCCCACGGTTTTCACCTAATTAAAAGTAAAAGGTTTCCCCCTTTTCCCAAACAATCAGTCATACGGTCCAATCAAAGCGCTGCCCGGTTGCTTGGTAACTTCACTCCTCCTCTCCTCCAGCCCCCTGTGGGAAGGTCCTTGGTTCCCAGAGGAAATTATTTTATTTTGACTACAACTCCCCCCCTTCCAGCTATCTCTATTCCCCCTCTTCCTATCCCTCATCTCTATTGTGGCAATGCTGAAGCCTCAGAGATGACCTCAGTCAGGCCCTCAAGGCCGTGGAAAGTTCCAAAAGAAACCATTAGCCTGTGGGTTAGCCATGTAACCAAAACCGCAAAAGGTGTGCTCGAATATTTTTTATAGAATAGAATAGAATAGAATAGAATAGAATAGAATAGAATAGAATAGAATAGAATAGAATAGAATAGAATTAGAAGGGACCTTGGAGGTTGTTGTGGCCTACGGAGCTGGCAACGGAGTCGGACAGCGATGAGGCTGAGGAAGAGCGTGGGCCAATCCTGGAGGCTGGGGAAGGCCCGGATGAGGGCTCTGCATCGGAGGCTGAGGTGGGGCCAGGGCCATCGGGGAGTGAGGTATGGACTCCAGAGCCTCCAGAGCCTGACAGTAGTGAGGCAGAGGAACAGGAGGAGCCTGTTCCTAATGCATGCGTGAGAAGACAAGAGCAGCTCAAGCAAAAAGGCCGACTTGGGAGTAGGGTCAAGAAATGATTCTTCTGCCTCTCTGCTGTTCGCCTTTGGAGGCTCCAGAGTCTGTGCATCGCTTCCAGATGGCCCTGGCCCCCATCTCTGCCTCCGATGCAGAGCCCTCATCCGGGCCTTCCCCTGACTCCAGGACTGGCCCATGTTCTTCCTCAGCCTCCTCACTGTCCGACTCCGCTGTCAGCTCCGCAGGCTGCTGGCGGACCACAACAGGTGTTTTGGAGAGTAGCTTGACTTCCTCTTCTTTGGGGCAGCCCCTGAGATAGCGGAACACCGCTATCATGTCTCCCCTGGTCCTTCTTTTTTTTTTTTTTCATAAAAAAGTTTTATTTTTACAATCATATCAAACAGCTCATCCAATGTACAGTTATATACAATTAGTCAGGCTTGTCCAGTCACCACCCCCCTTTTTAACACTCTTCCCTCTTCTACCTTCTTCTACTTTCCAGACCTTCCTCTCCTTCTCTTATCTACCTCCTCTCCTCCCTCCACCCTACACCTTCCTTCTCCCTCTTCTACCCCTCTTCCTTCCTCTTCTCCTCTTTCCTACCTCCTACTCTCTCCTCTTTTCTCCCTCCCCACCGTTCTAAAATGGTAACTGGGCAGACCCGACACTATATTAATTATATTTATACATCTTCAATAATCCCTGTACATTAACCATCACTCCATCCTCTACCCTCATCCCCCCAATTCTCCTCCCCCTTACCCCCCACCCCGACTTCCCAGAACAAAATGCAGGGTATCAAAACTAACAATCATAATCCAAAATAATTCCTAAATTATAATCACTAGTCACTCCACACATAATCACACTCTCAATTCCCCTCTCCTTCAGAAATAAATCTAATACAAAATATTTCCTAAATTTACTCATAAAAAACTCAATTTTTTCAAGTTTTACATAAAAGAATAGTATTTTGGGATTATAAATCATATATATTAATGGGTGATTGGAATGGTGTGTTGGATACTCAAAAAGACAAAAAAAGTTTAAGGAAGATCCCCTGGTCCTTCTTTACGTAAGACTAGACATACCCAGTTCCAGCAATAGTTCCAGCAAAGTTCACCAAGTCCATCGTAGAAACGGGGCAAGGCTGTGTCAGCAGTCTTGGCTTGCAAAGTGGCGTTTCTTTTGTTTCCTTTGCGATTTACAGTGGTAACCAACAACAACAACAACAACAACAAAGGTTAATTTGAAAATGGATTGTCACCAAATGCACTTGGAATTGGCATCCATCCTCAATAATAGGCTCTGATGGTTGCCAAGAACGGACCGTGTACTTTTTTGCTGTCTCTCACGAGGGATGTGAAATTAATGAAGGCAGGAGAAACATGCTGTTGTGCTCTATTTCCACTGAACTGGACTGATGTCTTCTGGGACCTAGGGAGTTATTTTGGGGGGGCAGGGGGGGTGTTACATCCCATATGCGCCTTAGGATAATTGAGCTAACTCAGGGGCCATTTCAGTGGATTGAAATATGTTCTCCAAAAGACTTCTCCATCACAATTATTATTATTTGCTTTTTTTTTTTTAACATCAAGCTGGCTTCGATGTTGTCTTTCAATTGCTTTTAGCGGGAAGCTCTCGACCTACGACCACAATCGAGCCCAAAATGTAGGTTGCTAAGCCAGGCAGTTGTTGAGCGAGTTAGGCCCCGTTTTCCGATTTTCTTGCCGCAGCTCCTAAGTGAATCGCAGAAGTTGTTGAGGTTGGTTAACACGGTTATGAAGTGAAACTGGATTCCCCATTGGCTTTTGCTGGTCAGAAGGTCACTAAACGGGATCCCGGGATCCCAGGGACATTGCAACCATCACCAAAAATGAGTCAGATTCTGATCGCGTGACCATGGGGAAACTGCAGGGGTGGTAAGGATGAAAAATGGTCATAAGCCACTTTTTGTCCCAGTTGTAACTTCAAACGGTCACTAAACAAACTGTTTGTAAGTCAAGGAATAGCTGTACTTGGCTGCCTTTTCCTTCTTCCTCCTCCTTCTGTCTCTTTTCGGAGACAGAGTCAAACGGACTTCTCAGAGCTTGTATTGACTATATGAACAGATTGCTTCCTGCAAAGGATCACGTCCGTTTGCTCCTCTTTTATGTCTTATGGGAGGGGCCAATCATCTCAAAGCCTTACTCCCAAGCCGCCCTTTTTTTCCCTTAATTGTTCTTGCCTTCTGGCAGCTCTGCTCATGCTCACACTGGGAACAAGCTCACATTGTTCTTCTGCCTCGCTGATGTCAGAATCCGGAGGCTCCGGAGGCAGTACATAAATCCCAGATGGCCCTGGCCCCCTCTCTGCCTCCAACGCAGAGCCCTCGTCCCAGCCTTCCCCAGACTCCAGGACTAGTCCATGTTCTTCCCCAACCTTCTCACTGTCCAAATTTGCTGCCAGCTTTGCTGGCTGCTGGCGGGCCACAACACATGTTCTATGACAGTCTGCAAACACGCAATAGCATTTCACATTTATTTATTTATGCAGTAGCCTTTATTTATTTCATCTTCTTTTAATGACCCCATAATCCCTTGTGGGGCAGAGTCTGGGCAACTAATATTTACAGATCCCTCACATCCAAGACATAAACTGTTTCAACTCCTACCCTCAAAATGACGCTATAGAGCACTGCACACCAGAACAACTAGAAGGACAGTTTTTTCCCGAAGGCCATCACTCTGCTAAACAAATAATTCCCTCAACACTGTCAAACGATTTACTAAATCTGCACTACTATTAATCTTCTCATCGTTCCCATCACCAATCTCTTTCCACTTATGACTGTATGACTGTAACTTTGTTGGTGGCAATCCTTATGATTTATATTGATATATTGACCATCATTTGTGTTGTAAATGTTGTTACCTTGATGAACGTATCTTTTCTTTTATGTACACTGAGAGCATATGCACCAAGACAAATTCCTTGTGTGTCCAATCACACTTGACCAATAAAAAATTCTATTCTATTCTATAAATGGAGCTAGCAGAGCATTTTAATGGCCAGATGCCCTTTTTGTTGCCAATGCAGAGTTTTGTCCAGCAGATACATTCTCATTGTACCCAAAAAGAGAAATATCTGCTTCTACCTAGGATCGAACTCACAGCCTCCTGATCGTGAAGCAAGAGCTCCATCTCTATGCCACCACACTACTCTAATAGCCTTAATTTGTTTGTTTGTTTATTTATTTATATTTATTTATGCAATAGCCTTTCACATTTATCGCACAGTGTCTACAACATTAAGACACGTTTTACAGTAAGTGAATGTCTGTCTATCCAAGCAAATTGTCTTGAGTGGCTCAGTGGCTAAGACGCAGAACTTGTCGATTGAAAGTTGGCAGCTTAGCGGCTCGAATCCTTAGTGCTGCATAATGAGGTGAGCTCCTGTTCCTTGTCCCAGCTTCTGCCAACCTAGCAGTTCGAAAGCACATAAAAAATGCAAGTAGAAAAATAGGGACCACCTTTGGTGGGAAAGTAACAGCATTCCATGCACCTTTGGCATTGAGTCATGCCAGCCACATGACCACGGAGACGTCTTTGGACAGCGCTGGGTCTTCGGCTTTAAAATGGCGATGAGCATCACCCCATAGAGTTGGGAACGACTAGCACATAAATGCAAGGGGAACCTTTACCTTTTTACCTTACAGTAAGTGAGCCGGAGGGAGGCAAAGATATTGAATCTCCTCCTAGTTTTCATTTTTCACCCACCCCAGTTCATAGCCACAAGGTCACCAAACTGCTGACGAGATTGGAAAACTTGGAGGGATGCTTACAGCCACATCTCGGACAACATCAAAGGGCCGAGAGATTCAGCCCTTCCCATTGTTAAAGAACAGATTCTTCTTTGGGTGGAGGGAGAATACCCCAAACGTGCAGACCAAGTGTACAGTCTGGTTATAATTAATTTCTCCTATGTCTATCCAAGCAAAGACAATTGGGTTTCATGCTTCAAGACCCAGGCTGTTTGCTGATGAACACTGGGGCAGGGAGGTGGGAGGGAACGCTTCCCCCCTCTCTCCTTGTTGATCCAGGTATAGAGATATGATGTTAGAAAAAGTTGTTGATTGCCACTCTCTCTCCCCCCTCCCTCTCTCTTTCCCTCCCTCCCTCAATCGCTCCCTCTCTCTCTCCCTCCCTCCCTCCCTCTCTGTCTCTCTCTTTCTTTGTATATGTCTCTCTCTTTCTCTCTATCTCTGTGTCTCTCTCTGTCTCTCTCTCTCGTTCTCTGTCTCTCTCTCTTTCTCTCTGTCTCTGTCTGTCTCTCTCTCTTTGTGTCTCTCTCTGTCTCTCTCTCTCGTTCTTTGTCTCTGTCTCTCTCTGTGTCTCTCTCTCTTTCTCTCTGTCTCTCTGTTTCTCTGTCTGTCTCTGTCTGTCTGTCTCTCTCTCTCTGTATGTCTTTTTGTGTTTGTGTCTGTCTGTCTGTCTGTCTGTCTCTCTCTCTCTGTATGTCTTTTTGTGTTTGTGTCTGTCTGTCTGTCTGTCTGTCTGTCTGTCTGTGTTTCTCTCTCTCTCTCCCCCTTCTTTTTCAACCATCTGGCACAGTTTGGGGAACTGGAAGTTCTCGCCCTCCAAACACGCCTCAGTAAACCTCCACTTGGCAAATTCAGCGTTGCTTTACAAACCTGTGGCTTTGCTGCTCCATCCCTGACTTTGCTAAATGAGGCTCTTTTAATCTAACCGCTGGGACCCAGATAATCCGGCCTCCTTTGTTGGAAGACAGAGGAAGCAGAAATCTGCTGGCCAAGCCTTTTTTTCCCCCCAACATGTGAAGATAGCGGAGGTTTTGATGCAGAGAGGATCCAGATGGTGGAAGGAACAGGGATGGGGCTTTTAGGAGGTGGAATTGATTTTTGAAAGGCATCCATTGGAACAGAAAATAGTCAGTTCCCTCACAAGTCTGCTACATACTAGGCAACTACATTGCTAGTAGTTGTGTCAGAGTGTGCACGGTGTGACTATGTGAGACAATCCAGGAGCAAATACAGTAAACTGAGGTTTGTATTTAAATAGTTGTTTTTATCTACAAAGAATATATACATACACGTACTTTAGTCAGACCTCAAACAAACAGCAATCAGCAATTACAGCACAGAAGCACACACGGAGAGAGAGGTACCCCCCAACAGGGCCTCTTTTTATTACAGGCTCTTAAAGTGATATTAGCCCAAAAACCTTGCGGACTCATTCCCAGCATTACATCATCGTAGCAGCTGGTCAGCTCTTAAATCATTACCCTGACAAGATGTGGTGTAATACAATCCTGATAATCAAACTAGGTAACATCATCAATGCTAGAAGCGAGTGGGTTTCCTCTCGTTTTATATAGTCTAATGGAGAGCCCTTTATGACTTGTGGACTTCAACTCCCAGAATCCCTGGGCCAGCAGGTTTGGAGACCCCTGAGTTTGATGGACCATTTCAACCTCCCATTATTTCTGGCTGAACTGGAATGTACGGAAAACCAGTTGGATTTGTAAAAACAAGGCCAATTTCATTCTCGCTGCATGCATTACGTTCTCCAAAGGGTTAATCTTACCAGCTCATAAGCACCAGCTTGTTTAATTTTTTAGATGTGCGTGTTTAGGAAAGAGCGTTTAGGAAAGCAAAGGCTGGCTCAGGAATTCTGGGGAGTTGAAATCCACCTGTCATAAAAGGGCCATAGCTCCCCAGCTCTGTTCTAGAGGCTTGCCCTGTTAGTGTTGATGGAAATGGTCTTGGTATTTCCTTGAGTTTTCTGTTAACTTGTTTGGCAGGTCCTTGATTGGGGGATTGTATATGTGTGTGTTTGAGAGAGAGAGAGAGAAAGCGAGAAAGAGAGAGAGAGACTTACTATAGTTACATTGGTGGGATTCATTTTTTTATTACTGGTGCTAGGGGCATGGCCTGGTGGGCATGGCTTGGTGGGCGTGGCAGAGGAATGTTACTACAAAATCCCCATTCCCTCCCCCCCCCCACTAACCTGCTTTCCAGATCTGTTGCAGGGCAACAAAAGAAGACCCAGCCGAACCAAAACGGGGTACATGGGGACTCCTGGAAGGGGTGGGGAGGGCGGGGTTTGGGCCAACCAGTGGTGGTATTTGCCGGTTCTCTGAACTACTCAAAATTTCCACTACCGGTTCACCAGAACTGGTCCGAACTGACTGAATACCACCTCTGGTTGGTTGGTTAGTTAGTTAGTTAGTTAGTTAGTTAATTAGTTGCAGGATCCAATCTGGGTTGCTCACTGGGACGAAACTCAAAGACTGCCTAGATAAGTCCCTGCAATTGTCTTAGGAATGCTTCTATCTTTCCAGAAGCGGTTGGCCATTGGCTTCTTCCTAGGGTTGAGAGAAAGTGATCGGTCACTCTATGGCAGTTGTGAAATCCTCTGCGGATTGTCACCAGTTTGCTGCCCGCACATGCGCGCTGCGTGCCAAAATGTGCATGAGCAGTGCGTGCCAAAAGAATGCTGCACTCGCATGTGCAATGCACATCAAATACACACTGCATGCACATGCAAGCTTCACATGGAAAAAAGTGGCTTAACAAGGTACTGTAAGTAGAATAGTGAGGGGGGGGAACAGCTGTGCCGCGCGATTAAGATTAAGAAGTAGTATCTCCTGCTTTCTAGCGAATTTAAATCGTGTGGCACAGCTGATCATCGGAAATACCGATTTGGACAAACTGGTAGCTTTTATCACTACCGGTTCGCCCGAACTGGTGCGAACCTGTAGCATTTCACCCCTGCTGTACGGACTTTGTGCCCAAAGTGGGACTCGAACTCACGTTCTCCTGGCAGGAATGATATATTTTTTTTGAGCAAATTTTCCTCATTTGTTTCCACCACTCCCATAGTTTAGGGAAGAATAATGCCGGCGAGGTTAAAAGTGGGAAGAAATTCAGATACGAATCACGCGTGTCGGAGACCTTGAATGCTTTGTGTTCTTGTGCTCTCTGTTGACAAATAGAGACATTTGATGCAATGACAGGTGATATAGTAAACCATATTTCTCTTCCCATTCTGTTTAAATTGTATATTTAGTGAATTTAGTTTTGATTGATGATAGCTTTGGAGCCACTCACTGTGGAGGGAAAAAAAAAACGCAGATGGCATATTTTAACTATATTAATGGTTCGAGACTTAAACTCAGCACTATATATTTCTGCAATCCTTCAGAAGCAAAGCTGCAATTTATACAAATAGATCCTGTCTGTCTTCGGACCGAGCAAGACTGACAAAAAGATGTCAGAGAAAGGGGTTGTAGATCATCCTTACTTGGCACAGGAGGTTGGGGGCCAGGCAATTTTGATTAGGAGTTGCTTTTTTTAAAAAAACGTCTGATCACATCTTCTTCATCATCATCGTTGTCGTATCTTGCGGAAAGTCATAACCCTACCAGTATGTCTAAGGGAAGATCTTTTTTTTTCTCCTGATTTTAAAAAATAAATCAATAAAAGAGAATATTTGTAGCTGAGGGTTGACATGAGGGGTCCCTGGTATTCTCTGAGCTTGGTTGTTTTCTTGCAGA
Organism: Ahaetulla prasina; assembly: GCF_028640845.1. NCBI lineage: Eukaryota > Metazoa > Chordata > Lepidosauria > Squamata > Colubridae > Ahaetulla > Ahaetulla prasina. The sequence continues at coordinate 5,580,444 of NC_080549.1, read as the reverse complement.
TGTTTCATGACCCAATTGGGTAACATCAGTGCTAGAAGAGAGAGGAGGTGGTGGTGGAGGAGTAGGGGGTCCTTGATGCTCTCTGAGCTGGCTTGTTTTCTTGCAGATGTTTCATTACCAAACTAGATAACATCATCAGTGTTGGAAGGGAGTGAGGTCTGTGGAGAGGAGGAGGAGGAGGAGGAGGAGGAGGAGGAGGAGGTGGTGGTGGAGGAGGATTGTGGGATCGTCGGTGCTCTCTGAGCTTGCTAGTTTTCTTGCAAACATTTCATTACCAAACTAGATAACATCATCAGTGTTAGAAAGAGTGAGGTTTGTGGAGAGGAGGGGGAGGAGAAGGAAGAGGAGGATGAAGACTATGGGGTCCTTGGTGCTCTCTGAGCTTGGTTGTTTTCTTGAAGATGTTTCATGACCCAACTAGGTAACATTATCAGTGCTAGGACAGGAGGAGGAGGAGGAGGAGGAGGAGGAGGAGGAGGAGGAGGAGGAGGAGGAGGAGGAGGACTGTGAGGTCTGAGGTTGCCTATTTTCTTGCAGATGTTTCATTATCCAAACTAAGTACATGATGAAATTGTTGATAATGTTAGGAGGGTGGTACAGTGGTTAGAAGGGACGCGGTGGCTCAGGGGCTAGGACGTTGAGCTTGTCGATCGAAAGGTCGGCAGCTCAGCGGTTCGAATCCCTAGTGCTGCCGCGTAATGGGGTGAGCTCCTGTTACTTGTCCCAGCTTCTGCCAACTAGCAGTTTTGAAAGCACGTAAAAATGCAAGTAGAAAAAATAGGGACCACCTTTGGTGGGAAGGTAACAGCATTCCATGCGCCTTTGGTGTTGAGTCATGCCGGCCACATGACCAGGGAGACGTCTTCGGACAGCGCTGGCTCTTTGGCTGTGAAACGGAGATGAGCACCGCCCCCTAGAGTTGGCAACGACTAGCACGTATGTGCGAGGGGAACCTTTACCTTTACCTTTACAGTGGTTAGAACAGAGGTCTTCAAACTTGGCAGCTTTAAGATTTGTGGATTTCAACTCCCAGAATTCTCCAGCCAGTTATGCTGGCTGGAGAATTCTGGAAGTTGGAAGTCCACAAGTCTTAAAGCTGCCAAGTTTGAAGACCTCTGGTTTAGAATATTGTAAGCTGATTCTGTCCGCTGATTGATGAGGCTCAAAGTTGACTCAGCCTTCCATCCTTCTGAGATCGGTAAAATGAGGACCCAGATCGTTGGAGGAGAGATGCTGATATTTGTAAACTGCCCAATGAGCAGAGTAAAGCCCTATGGAGCTGTATATAAGTGCAAGCGCTATTGTTATTCCTAGTTTGGGTAATAAAATGTCTGCAAGAAAACCACCAAGCTCAGAGAGCAACAAGGACCAGTAAAAAAAAAGCGAATTATTGTATCAAAGCATGGGTTATGCCAATTCGAGCCTAATTAATGGGGCAAAGGGTCTCCCTCACCCACCCAAAAAACAGCTGTAAAGACTAAACTGGGACATTTAAAACATGGCCATCTCACCCAAGAGAACATTGGTTGTAGAGTTTAGCTGTATGGCACGCTAGTTCAGTTGCCTTTATAGCCCTTCGGTATTGAGCCATAAAAACTCCATCAAGAAATGCTTCAGGAAGTCTCAGCCTTCCCTTTTTAAGGGGTTATGATGGCAAAAACTGGGACGCGGTGGCTGAGTAGCTAAGACACTGAGCTTGTCGACCGAAAGGTCGGCAGTTCAGCGGTTTGAATCCCTAGTACTGGCGCGTAACGGGGTGAGCTCCCGTTCCTTGTCCCAGCTTCTGCCAACCTAGCAGTTTGAAAGCACGTAAAAAATGTAAGTAGAAAAATAGGGACCACCTTTGGTGGGAAGGCAATAGAGTTCCGTGCGCCTTTGGCGTTGAGTCATGCCAGCCACATGACCACAGAGACGTCTTTGGACAGCGCTGGCTCTTCGGTTTTGAAACGGAGATAAGCACCACCCCCTAGTGTCAGGAACGACTAGCATATATGTGTGAGGGGAACCTTTACCTTTATCTTACAGTTTTTAAAGAGAGAACTCAATATATAAAACAATGTTTTTTTTCCCAACTTTGGCAACCTGTAAGAAGTCTGAATTTTTGACTCCCATCTCAAAGAAGGCAACACTGCACATTTGGCTTGAATTTGGAAGCAGAAACCTTGTGTGCAAGCTTTGATTACAGTAGCTCTGACACCATAAGAAATTATACAATACAGAAGGAAGGATGATCTCTTAGCAGACTTTTGCCCGGAGCTGAAATGGAAATAGTGTTTAAATACGATTTGCTTCCTGCTCTTCAGATTGCTTGTAGAACGAAGTCACAATTTGAGGATAAACATGTTTGCATCCGAATATGAATTCTAGAAAATTTTTGCATTTTCAAGTCTTCCCTTGAGGGCCAAAACTTATTTGTCTCAAAGTGGCGTGGCTGTCTCTTTGCAGTGTGCTTGATTTGTCTGTTTGTCTGTCTGACTCCCTTATTTCTCTATCGTTGACCGACTGTCCTCTAAATTGGGAGGTAGGTTTATGAAGAATAATCTTCAGGAGTCTGCTTTGTGTGTGTGTGTGTGTGTGTGTGTGCAAAAAAAATAGAAGAATTGTGTACCGATGTTTTAGGGATGGAGAATCAATTCAAAGGCAATTTGATTGACTCCGAGTCAAATCACCGTTTCCAAAGCCATATTGATGTTTGAGATCAAATTGTCAATCCGATTGCATGCCCCTGAAGGCTTTTTATTTTCAAATCAATTTCATCTCTAATTGGATTGAACTAATGATCCAGAATGGATCCAGGGGTTCGACTCGGAGGAGGGGCGCTCCTTCTATCGGTAATATCCTGGGGGAAATGTAAACTCACATGCGTATACGTTTTAGCGCAAGCAAATTTTTTTGTTTTGTTTTTTAAAAATAGATATACAAGTTCCGCAAATCAAATGTGACATAACCACAAGAAGAAAAATTGGACTTGACAGATTCACCATCCCCGTTTCTTAATGTGGCATCAAGATGGGTGAATCTGACAAGCATATTTCACTCTAAGTTTTCCTTTCTTACTTTCTTAACCCTCTCCTGGCTTGATGACATTTTAGAGAACAGAAGAGAATTCTTTATCGGCCAAAGGTGATTGGACACACGCAAGGAATTTGTCTCCGGTGCATAAGCTCTCAATGTGCATATAAGCAGTAGGTTGTAGGTTGTAGGTCATACATCGTAGTTATAATCGCTAATGATAAGTTACAAATCACAGCTGGTAAATCATAAGAAACCAATAAGAGAAGAGAGTAGGGAAGAGAAGAAAAGAGGAGAAGTGAAACTGTGCCGTGGGAATTAGGTGTTTAGCAGAGTGATGCCACGAGGGAACAAACTATCTCGGTGTATGGTTGTTTAGGATTGCAGTGCTCTATAGCAATGGCCCTCAACCTTTTGAGCACTGGGGACTGGTTTCATGGAGAGAGGTTTTTCGACGGACAGGAGGAGGCATGGTTTCGCATGCTGCTTGCATCCAGAGGTGGGCTGCACATACGTTAACAACCAGTTTGCCAGAAATGTATGCACGTACCTTCCTTGCTTAGGTCAGTGTAAAAACAAACAAACTTTATTCGAACAGGTGAGAATTACTTCATTCTCAGCCTAGTTCAACTAAATTAAAGCAAATTCCTCCCAACACAAATTCCTCAGTCCTATCACCCACCTTGGTCCAATTAGGCAAATTGCCAAAGGCCTTTCTTGGCAAAAGTTCAGAAGACACCGATAAAAAATAAATGCAACAAGACAAAGCTATCAATGTTGTTTTCCGGGAAAGCCCAAACACTGTTGCTGGTCTTTTAAGCCATAGGAGTGGGGCCAATCGTCTCTTGGCCCTACTGCCGAGTTGTCTTCTTCACTTGAACTGCTCTTGCCTTCTGGCAGCTCTTCTCATGCATGCATTAGGAACAGGCTCCTCTTGTTCCTCTGCCTCACTACTGTCAGTCTCTGGAGGCTCTGGAGTCCACACATCACTCCCCGCTGGCCCTGGCCCCACCTCAGCCTCCGATGCAGAGCCCTCATCTGGGCCTTTCCCAGCCTCCAGGTCTGGCCCACGCTCTTTCTCAGCCTCATCACTGTCTGACTCCGTTGCCAGCTCCTCAGGTTGCTGGCGGACCACAACAGCTTTTGCGCAGCTTCAAACACACAGCAAATCTTCTCAGGCAACTGCAGTGAGTAGAGCAGGTTAGGCGTGGCCATCAGCTGGGCTTTGTGGGCAGGAAAGAAAGCCAGAGAGTGAGATAAATAGGATCAGCTAGCACAGGGGCGGGTGGGCGGGCCCAGCCGATGGTCAGAACTACCGGTTCACCCAAACTAGTTCAAACCGGCAGCAGCCCACCTCTGCCTACATCCCACGGATGGGGCTTCACCTATTTGCGTGACCTGGTTTCTGGCATGCTGCGGCCTTTGAGACAACCCTGGTTGCCTTTGGGACAAAACCATGACTTGGAGGACTGCGAATCTCCACAGACATCCAACGGAATATGCACATTCATTTTGAGTAGGGTTCTGCCAACTTGGCAACTTTTAAGACTTGTAGACGTCAACTCCCAGAATTCCCCCGCCAGCATGGACCATGATTTTGATAAACCGTTTCATCCTCCCATTATTTCTGGCTGAACTGGAATGTATGAAAATAAGTTGGATTTGTAAAAACAAGGCCCTTTTCATTCTCCTCTATGCATTGCGTTCTCTAATCTTACCTGTGCATAAGAAGCTTGTTTAATTTTTAGTTGCTTGTGTTTAGGGAAGGAAAGGATTTCCTTGTTTTGCTGCAAATTGTGGGTTTTTCTCCCCCTCTTCCTTGCCTTCTCCTGGTTTGAAGGATACAAAGAATTACTCTGAAGTCTTAAACCTGGTGAGATGTCTGTTAAAGTGCCAGTGGGAGTGATTAATCTGACTTTTGTATGAGATTTAGAAAGTGGGTTTCACGCTGTGTTGGTTAAGCTGAGCAGATAACAGGCAAATACAGAGTAGAAGTGATATCGCTTATCTGGGTTTCAACTCCGTGTTTCTGATCCTGCAGAACGCACCTGGAACACGTGAGGACGTTAGGCTGGTAGGATCAGCTTCACAGCTCCGGTGCTATTTATCCAAAAGTGCTGCTAATAAAATAATGAAATAACTGGTTTTCCCCGTTGCAATGGACGGCTGTGAAAGTTGGACCATAAGGAAGGCTGAGCATCAAAGAATTGAGGCCTTTGAACTCTGGTGCTGGAGAAGACTCCTGCGAGTCCCTTGGGCTGCAAGGCAATCCAACCGGTCAGTCCTAGAGGAGCTCAACCCTGACTGCTCTTTCAAAGGTCAGATCCTGAAGAGGAAATTCAAATCCTTTGGCCACCTAATGAGAAGGAAGGACTCCCTGGAAAAGAGCCTAACGCTGGGAACGGTTGAGGGCAAAAGAAGAAGGGGACGGCAGAGAACAAGGTGGCTGGATGGAGTCAGTGAATCAGTAGGCATGAGATCAACTCTGACTGCTCTTTTGAAGGTCATATCCTGAAGAGGAAACTCAAATCCTTTGGCCACCTAATGAGAAGGAAGGACTCCCTGGAGAAGAGCCTAATGCTAGGAACGGTTGAGGACAAAAAAAGAAGGCGATGGCAGAGAACGAGCTGGCTGGCTGGAGTCACTGAGGCTGTCAATGTGAGCTTAAATGGACTCTGGAGGATGGTAGAAGACAGGAAGGCCTGGAGGAATGTTGTCCATGTGGTCACGATGGGTCAGACATGACTTCGCAACTAACAACAATGATAGATAGAGGATAGATAGATAGATAGATAGATAGATAGATAGATAGATAGATAGATAGATAGATAGATAGATAGATAGATAGATAGATAGATAGATAGGGGACTATAGTGAGGGGTCCTGTCTGCTCCAAAGATGGAGGGTTGAGTCACAGTGGTGCAGTGGTTAGAGTGCAGTACTGCAGGCTACTTCTGCTGCCTGCTGGCTGCCTGCAGATTTGACAGTTCAAATCTCACCAGGAACAAGGTTGACTCAGCCTTCCAGCCTTCCAAAGTGGGTAAAATGAGGACCCAGATTGTTGGAGGCAAGAGCCTGACTCTGTAAGCCACTTAGAGAGGGCTGTAGAAGCATTGTGACGCGGTATATAAGTCTAAGTGCTATTGCTATTGCTATTTTGTTGCAGTGAAATTTATTTGCATCATTGTTCAAAAAGCCAGCTGCCACCCCCCCCCCCAAGACAAAAGAGCAGCCCCCGGTGAATGTAATGCCAAGTTAACAATGTTTGCCCTAGCTGTGAATCCATCGCTGGCAACCGTTCCGTTCTCCGCGTTGCTGCAGACAAATGATGGATTTGCTCCTTGAATAAATAATTTCGAATGGAACAGAACTTTGTCACGGGATAATGAGGTCTCCCTTCCTCCCAGCTGAATGCCGAAGCATTTTATACGAAAGGAGCGAGCGTGAGATGTTTATTTTCAAAGCCGAACACATTTATCCTCTGACAGGACTCGTGCTACAGTGACTTTATTTGGGGTCTATCAAATGTCAGATGCCGGCGTAATCACATTGTCAGGTTGATATTGCTTGTGCCGGTTGCAGGGAAGGCAGCTCAATCTCCGGAATGCCAAATTGCTATCAGATCACTCAAATATGCAACAATGCTACGATATACTTATATTTATTTCCTCATTCGCGATGGCGCTACTTTAAGCTGACTAACCTACCGTCGGCTTTTAAACGGAGTTTAAAACGGAGTTCTTCGAGTCAGCTTGTATTTTCAGCATTGTTCGTCTCTCGGCAGCATTTTATCTTCATCAGAGTCATTCAGATAAACAGCTGAAGGAAACACCATCTTTTGGCATGAATGTGAGAAAGAAACCTGGCTATTTTCATGAGCAGTGAGCCAAGTGTGCAGCAGCCAGCAGTGTGCAGCAGCTGCTAAAAAAGCCAACACAGTTCTGGGCTGCATAAACAGAGGGATAGAATCAAGATCACATGAAGTGTTAGTACCACTTTATAAGGCCTTGGTCAGGCCACACTTGGAATACAGCATCCAGTTTTGGCCGCCGCGATGTAAAAAAGACGCTGAGACTCTAGAAAGAGTGCAGAGAAGAGCAACAAAGATGATTAGGAGACTGGAGGCTAGAACATATGAAGAACGGTTGCAGGAACTGGGTATGTCTAGTTTAATAAAAAGAAGGACTAGGAGAGACATGATAGCAGTGTTCCAATATCTCAGGGGTTGCCGCAAAGAAGAGGGAGTCAAGCTGTTCTCCAAAGCACCTGAGGGTAGAACAAGAAGCAATGGGTGGAAACTGATCAGGGAAAGAAGCAAGTTAGAACTAAGGAGAAATTTCCTGACAGTTAGAACAATTAATAAGTGGAACGACTTGCCTGCAGAAGTTGTGAATGCTCCAACACTGGAAATTTTTAAGAAAATGTTGGATAACTATCTGACTGAGATGGTGTAAGGTTTCCTGCCTGGGCAGGGGGTTGGACTAGAAGGCCTCCAAGGTCCCTTCCAACTCTGTTGTTATTGTTATTATTAAGTCTCATGATGCTGAACCAGTTTAGTTAAAGATGAAGCAGCTGCACTAATAAGACACATTCGGCGGAGCTAATATTAATCTTGGTTTGATTTTTTGTGGTTTATGAGCAGTGAGCCACGTCTCATGCTGAACCAGCTTAGTTAAAGATGAAGCAGCTGCATTAATGAAACACACTCAGGGTAGCTAAAATTAATCTTGGTTGAATTATTTTTGTGGCTTATGAACAATGAGCCATTATGTTTAACAGGTTTAGTTAAAAACAAAGCAGCTGCATTAATAAAACACTGAGCTGATATTAATCTTGGTTCAATTTTTGGTGGTTTATGAGCAGGGAGCCAAGTTTCATCATGCTTAACCAGTTTGTTAAGTGAATCATGCCATTGTTAAACAAACGTTGGTCAGCACACTAGAAAAAGGATGTTGAGACTCTGGAAAAAATGCAGAGGAGAGCAACCAGGATGATTAAGGGACTGGAGGCTAAAACATACGATGAACGGTTGCAGGAACTGGGCATGGCTAGTCTACTGAAGAGAAGGACCAGGGGAGACATGATAGCAGTCTTCCAATATTTGTGGGGCTGCCACAGAGAGGAGGAGATCAAGCTATTTTCCAAAGTACCCGAAGGCCAGACAAGGAATCATGGAAACTGAACAAGGAGAGATTCAACCTGGAAATAAGGAGAAATTTTCTGACAGTGAGAGCAACCAACCCATGGAACAGAAGTTGCCTTCAGAAGTTGTGGGAGCTTCTGGCGGCAAGAATGGTATTTGCACAAAATTGGAAAGCAGAAAAAATTCCTACAAAGGGAGAGGTAATCAAGAAAATATTGGAATGTGCAGAAATGAATAGATTGACATTGGTGATTAAAGGGAAAGAGGAGTCGGAGTATTACAACATAGGGGGGAAATTATGTCAATGGATAGAAAGTGAGTATAGATAATAAAGATGGTAAAAATAAGAATTGTGGGAAGAATATGTTGTAGTATGTTAAAATTAAATGAAAGAGGAAAGATAAATGTATGTATTAAGAAAATGATGATAAATGTTGAAGATGATGGCACAAAAATGTTATACCCAGATGATACATGGATTGATTAATAATGTACAGGAATGATAGAAGAGATGTAATTATAAAGTAAAAAAGAATTCGAAATGAAGATGTATGTAAATAGAAATCGGGGCTGCTCGAATACCATTTTAGACTGAATTGAAAATGGAAACAACAAGGGAGTGGAAAAGGGGAGAGGAGTAGAGAGAGGAAGGAGGGGAGTAGGGAGGTAAGGAGAGAGAAGGAAAGAAGAGAGGGAAAAGGAGAGGAAGAAGGAAGGGGAAAGAAGAGTAGGAGAGACGGTTAGAAAGGGAGGAAGAAGAGAGGACTGGGGAAAGAGGAGAGGAAGTAGAAAAGGGAAAGAAGAGAGGACTGGGGAAAGAGGAGAGGAAGTAGAAAAGGAAAAGGAAAAGGAAAAGGGGAAAAGGAAAAGGAAAAGGAAAGGTTGTGGTAAAATAAAGGAGAGGAAGTGGTAAAAGAGAAAGCAGGCCGGAACAATTAAAAGTAAAAAAGATAAGATGAATGAATAATGATTAATGATGGATAAGAGACTGTACATTTAAATATGTCGATGAAAAATGAAAACAAACTTTTAGAAAAAAAGAGGTTGTGGGAGCTTCATCACTGGAAGCTTTCAAGAAAAGATCGGACTGCTATCTGTTAGAAATGGCGTAGAGTCTGCTTGGGCAGAGGGTTGGACTAGATGACCTACAAGGTCCCTTCCAACTCTTATTAATCTGTGTCTGTATCAAATCTGGCTTCCCCCATTGACTTTGTGGAAGCCAGCTGCGAAAGGTGTTCAGGCGACCCTGGGACGGTGCAACTATCATAAATAAGTTGAGTAAGTTGAGGACTGCCTGCCTATCTGAAAATGAGGTCCAGTGGAGCATTTGATGGAATTCTTGTCTATTGCCATGGGCTGTAAGTACAGGGAATTTGTAGTTCCTACCGGATATTTTAATGCAGAGGTGTCCAACCTTGGCAACTTTAAGACTTATGGACTTCAGCTCCCAGAATTCCCCAGCATGTCTGGCTGAGTGTTGTGTCTCGTCTGATCTCACCACAGCCGGGGTCTTCTTATCTGCTTCCGAACACGGAGGAATGTCCTAGTATGCCTCCCGGCCCCAGCCCTGGCTCCATGCCCAGACAGGCTGAAGAGGAGGAAGTATCTCCAGCCCCCAGCTCTGGCTCCATGCCCAGGCAAATGGAGCAACTAGACCCCTCCCCCTCCTCCACAGCATGTGAGCCTGAGGGAGGTCAATTGCCAACAGCTGCAGACTGGAGTGACCCTCGCGTCAGAAGACTTGATAGACGGAGGCAACAGAAGGAAGGGAGGGGCAGGCCTGGATAAGTGCTGAGTCATGGAGCCACACCCCATGGCCTATATAAAGGATCTGCTTTCTGGCATTCTCTGAGTCAGGCAAAGTCTAAACATATCTTGCTGAAGTCACTTTCTGGTCTCCTGCCTGCCCTAAGGACTTTGCTAGGACTTTGGCAGAGCTGCAGAGGCACGCCTGATTCGGATTTCCATGACCCGGCCGTCAGCGGAGGAGTGGGACACGACACTGAGAAGCTCTGGGAGTTGAAGTCCACAGGCCTTAAAAGTTACCAAGGTTGGACATCCCTCCTTGAATGGATCTTCGGGGCCTACTTGTCAAGCTGTTCAGCTGAGTGTGCGCTCATCCAGCACATTTCCAAGGGTAATTTTTTTTTCAGGGCAAGCAAGTTGTGGCAAGCAAGGTGTCTTTCAACAACAACCACAACAACAACAAAAATGTGTTTTCCCAGACTGACCTTCCAGCTGAGCTAAGGTTCCTCCCAGAATGCAAAATTCTTCGGGTTGCAAATTGGAAAAAAGTGCAACTTCGACTCCAGAAATTCCCCAATGGGGATCCATCACAGCCATCCCTCATGCAAAATGGCAAACTTGGGTTTGAGTGTTAAACGAACCGGCGCCAACCTGGGATAGGGGTGGTTGGCTATGGAGTTACTTCTGTGGATGAATCTCTGAGTAGAAGACAACTGAAACCCCTGGGGTGAAGGAGGAAAACAAAAACCCCACAGATGTGTGAAGTGCTTGCAAATATACAGCCTTTCTAGCTGAATGGCAAGCATCTGGTTTGCTACAGCTGTGAAATAATGTCTGGGAAGATCCCAAAGTTTCTGAAGAAGCTTTTTGAGATGAGAAGTGAAACGCCTTCATGGAAAAACAAAGCAAGTCCAGTTGTCTTTTGAAAAAGGATCTTTGGGACAACCATGATCTGGATGACTGAGAATCTCCATTAACATGTCTGGGAATCAGAGGTGGGGCTTCAGCAGGTTCTGACCGGTTTTAGAGAACCGGTAGTGGAAATTTTGAGTAGTTCGGAGAACCGGTAGTAAAAATTCTGACTGGCCCGACCCCCATCTATTCTCTGCCTCCCGAGTCCCAGCTGATTGGGAGGAAATGGGGATTTTGCAGTAACCTTCCCCTGCCACGCCCACCAAGCCACGTCCACCAAGCCATGCCACGCCCACCAAGCCATGCCCACAGAACCGGTAGTAAAAAGATTTGAAACCCACCACTGCTGGGAATAGTTTTGGTGTGTCCCGACCGGAACTCAAAGGATGCTGTTCAAAGCCACCAGCTCTGCAGCTCCCAAAATTTGTGAACTCTTGAACAAGGAGAATAGAATCTTTCCGTTGGTCCATGTTACAGGAATTGTTGCCCACAGGAAGGAAATTGTTATTTCTTTGGACCAGGATGGAACCAAGTGGAATATTTTCCTCTTGGTTTTTTTTTCTCCTCTTCTCTTCTCTGTCCTCATAATTTATCCAATCTAGTGAGGGAGGGTGTTTGGTCTAGTGGTTAAGGCACCAGGCTAGAAACTGAAAGACAATGGTGAGTTCTAGTCCCACCTTAGGCAAGAAAGCTGGTGGGCTGACTTTGGACCCATCACTGGGAGTTCTAGTCCCGCCTTAGGCGTGAAAGTGGCTGGGTGACTTTGGACCCATCACTGGGAGTTCTAGTTCCGCCTTAGGCATGAAAGTGGCTGGCTGACTTTGGACCCATCACTGGGAGTTCTAGTCCCGCCTTAGGCATGAAAGCTGGCTGGGTGACTTTGGACCCATCACTGGGAGTTCTAGTCCCGTTTTAGGCATGAAAATGGCTGGGTGACTTTGGACCCATCACTGGGAGTTCTAGTCCCGCCTTAGGCATGAAAGCTTGCTAGATGACTTTGGACCCATCACCAGGAGACTGGGAGTTCTAGTCCGCTTTAGGCATGAAAGCCAAGTGGGTGACCTTAGGCCGGTCCCTCTTTCTCAGCCCAATTCACCTCACAAGGTGGTTGTTGTGGGGAAAATAGGACCAAGGTATGTTGCATATGTTTGCCATCTTAAGTTGTTTGTAAAACTAATAAAGGTGGAATATAAACAAACAAACCAACAAACAAAACCTTCATTCCATATTCTTTCCATGACACTCAGCTTTCAATAGCAAAGTGCCCATTGATGAGCAATAAGATAGCTTTATTGTTAAATCTATTTATTATTAAAGGTTACATTCTCACTGATTATCATTAGGGAAACAGTACTAGAAATGCAATTTAATTTTCTTTCCCTGAGCTGCAAAAATAAAACGAGTAGAGGGTGTTTGATTTTCAGCTGAATGAAACTCTGAATTTTGGTTCCTCTTCATTTTCTGTTTTGGCCCATTTGCCTATTTCAAGTCCTTCTGTTTTCTAAACTTTTCCGATTCGGATGCTACTTGGCTTTCCCCTTTTTCTATTTGTAAGTTCATTTTTTTAATCTCATTTCTGCACACGTTTGCGTTTTTCCTAAAACTGTTACGTGTTGTTAGACTCCTCCAAATATATATATATTTTTTAGCAAATGTGTCTAGCGGAGCCAGTTTCTGCAAACAATTTCCCCTTCATGTATGTTGGGGCGCTATTTTTGTCAACAAAAGTATTTTTCTTCATTTTTTCCCCCCTATTGCACTTCTATTTCATTCCCCCCACCTCCCACCATGGCCACTTGTAGAATTGTGATTAAAATGAGAATTTTGGAAGATAACTCTTTCACTGCCTGGTTTCGAGTCCTGTGCATTCTGCCATACTTGAATCAGAATTGGAGGATTGGGAAGGAGAATAGCAATCGTGATAGCAGTTAGACATAAATACCGCTTCACACTGCTTTACAGCCCCCTCTAAGCGGTTTACAGAGTCAGCCTATTGCCCTCAACAATCTGGGTCCTCATTTTACCCACCTCGGAAGGCATGGAAGGCTGAGCCAACCTTGAGCTGGTCAGGATCGAACTCCTGGCAGGGGGCAGGATTAGCCTGCAATACTGCATTCTAACCACTGTCCCACCATGGTCTTTCCTTCCTTCCTTCCTTCCTTCCTTCCTTCCTTCCTTCCTCCCTCCCCCTTCCTTCCTTCCTTCCTTCCTCCCTCCCTCCATACTTCCCTCCCTCCCTCCCCATTCCTCCCTTCCTTCCTCCCTTCCTCCCTCCCTCTCTCCCTTTCCCTTCCTTCCTCCCTTCCTTCCTTCCTTCCTTCCTCACTCCCCCCTCTTCCTTCCTTCCTTCCTTCCTTCCTCCCTCCCTCCTCCCTCCCTCCCTCCTCCTTCCTCCCTCCCTCCCTCCCTTTCTTCCTTCCTTCCTCCCTCCTCCCTTCCTCCCTCCTTCCCTCCCTCCCTTCCTTCCTTCCTCCCTCCTTCCCTCCCTCCCTTCCTTCCTTCCTCCCTCCTTCCCTCCCTTCCTTCCTTCCTTCCTTCCTCCCTCCCTCCCTACTTCCCTCCCTCCTCCCCATTCCTCCTTCCTTCCTTCCTCACTCCCCTCTTCCTTCCTTCCTTCCTTCCTTCCTTCCTCCTCCCTCCCTCCCTCCATCCCTCCTTCCTCCCTCCTCCCCATTCCTTCCTTCCTTCCTTCCTCCTCCCTCCCTCCCCTTCCTCCTTCCTCCCTCCCTCCCTTTCGCTTCGTTCCTTCCTTCGTTCCTTCCTTCCTTCCTTCCTTCCTTCCTTCCTTCCTCCCTCCCTCCCTCCCTCCCTCCCTCCCTCTTCCTTCCTCCTTCCTTCCTTCCTTCCTTCCTTCCTTCCTCACTCCCTCTGGAGCCTGTAGAGGGCAAAAAAACAGGCCTATCAGAAGTCAGGAAACCAGCCAT